>NW_027260954.1:0-85000 GCF_045791955.1 Oncorhynchus clarkii lewisi
CTGGGAGGCTGGTATTCTGACCTGGGCTGGAGCAGACTGGGAGGCTGGTAGGTTGACCTGGGCTGGAGCAGACTGAGAGGCTGGTAGGTTGACCTGGGCTGGAGCAGACTGGTAGGCTGGTGCAGTGTCATCCGGCTGTGTAGTGGAGGCCATGCTGGTCTCAGGTTCTGCTTGTGTTGTACCAAGCTGGTGGACATGTTCTCTAGATGCAGAGGACACAATGACTCTCTGCCGGTTGAGGGTGTCAATGTACCTCTCTTTTTGTTCGAGCTCCTTTCTTGTTGTGCTCAGATGGTCTCTGAGGTCATCATTTGTCTGACTCAGCTTGTCCATTCTGCTTTCTAATTTAGCTATGGATGCTCTGCTCTCCTCCCTGAACTGTTTCATCTCTTCTTTGAGTTTCTGGACAGTGTCCTCCTCTTGAAGCTTGTTCTCTCTGAGTTCTATGACCTCTGCTTCGACTAGAGAGAGGGTGTTGTGGAAACGTTGCATAGCAGGTGTTCTTATTGAAATTGTCATGTCCTTGACTCTGTCTGCTGCAGGTGAGGTAGGTAAAGGGACGTTGAGGGCTTCCTGCTGGGTCACAGAGACCATTGGGGTCTGCTTTTCTCCATCTCCCTCCTTGACTTTTTCCTCATTTTCTGAGATGATGTCAGCGTCTTCTTTTAGGGTAGCAAACCTATTCTCAAAAGCCTGGAGGCTTGAATCATTGCCTTGTATCAATACAGTTCCATTATTATATAAGTTTACTGTTTGATATGTGTTGCTCTGGTCAGCTTCTTCAAAAATGCTGATCTGACATCCTTGGCTGATGCCCCTCTTTTTTGAGAAAGGGAAATGGTTGCAAATAACCTTTTTCCATATGTTCCCTCGATTGGTATTAAAAATTAAATTTGCTCTTGTTTTGTAACTGGTAAGATCTGCAAACAGGCATTCATGGTTCTGTCCCATCAACAAACCTTTGAAACTTTTCTTAGCTTTCTCTGTTTGGATGTCTGGTGGGTAAACAATTTCCATAGCAACGCTGGTGATGTTGGCTACAATGTTACAATGTTGCAATAGAAGTGCTGTTTCTTGTATAATGCTCTCTTGTTTCTTCAGAGGACTGTTTCACTTTGTTATCCTTTTTTCTTTTCCTTTTTTCTTCTGTCCTTATTTTGTCTTCCTTTCTTCTGTTAACTAGATATTTTTTTTGTTATTCTTTGTAAGCTAGCTAGCTTCTTCCAGGAGAGTCCTTAGCAACTGCTTAGCAACATGTAAACAATTCAGCTAACAATTCAGCTAGCTAAGATAACTGTATAATTTTATGAAAAATAGTTACTTTTTCAAAATCCTGTCTTTTTGGTTTGTTGCTTCTATTGTCTTCTATTGAGTCTTGCAGTTTTCTTTTGATTTTTTCGATGTACTTCACTCTAAAAAACCATTTAAATCTCAATATATACAGGAGCTCATTTTTCAGCAGCTGCTCAATTTGGAACTCTCTCTCTCTCTCTCTCTCTCTCTCTCTCTCTCTCTCTCTCTCTCTCTCTCTCTCTCTCTCTCTCTCTCTCTCTCTCTCTCTCTCTCTCTCTCTCTCTCTCTCTCTCAATTGACTTAATTTACAGCATTTAAAAGACACACTGTTCTGTCCACTCCACTGTTTTGTCCACTCCACTATTCTGTCCACTCCACTATTCTGTCCACTCCACTATTCTGTCCACTCCACTGTTCTGTCCACTCCACTATTCTGTCCACTCCACTATTCTGTCCACTCCACTATTCTGTCCACTCCACTATTCTGTCCACTCCACTGTTCTGTCCCCTCCATTATTCTGTCCACTCCACTCCACTGTTCTGTCCACTCCACTGTTCTGTCCACTCCACTGTTCTGTCCACTCCACTATTCTGTCCACTCCACTATTCTGTCCACTCCACTGTTCTGTCCACTCCACTATTCTGTCCACTCCACTATTCTGTCCACTCCACTATTCTGTCCACTCCACTGTTCTGTCCACTCCACTGTTCTGTCCACTCCACTGTTCTGTCCACTCCACTGTTCTGTCCACTCCACTATTCTGTCCACTCCACTATTCTGTCCACTCCACTGTTCTGTCCACTCCACTATTCTGTCCACTCCATTATTCTGTCCACTCCACTATTCTGTCCACTCCACTATTCTGTCCACTCCACTATTCTGTCCACTCCACTGTTCTGTCCACTCCACTGTTCTGTCCACTCCACTATTCTGTCCACTCCACTATTCTGTCCACTCCACTGTTCTGTCCACTCCACTGTTCTGTCCACTCCATTATTCTGTCCACTCCACTATTCTGTCCACTCCACGGTTCTATCCACTCCACTGTTCTGTCCACTCCACTGTTCTGTCCACTCCACTGTTCTGTCCACTCCACTGAACCAGCCTAATCAGGTTAATACACATACATCTTATTGAGGCCACCGGCTGAGAAAAACATACTGAGGAATACTGTACGCAGAAATGTGTGTGTGTGTGTGTGTGTGTGTGTGTGTGTGTGTGTGTGTGTGTGTGTGTGTGTGTGTGTGTATGAGTGTGTGTTACCTGAAACATGAAACGCTAACAGGAGGACACAGCAGCTGGAGCTTAGTGGAAGAGACAAAGCAGACACACACACACACAGACACACAGGAACACACTCCATCCTCCCTGGAAACCACCAGCCCATCCAGTCTCACTTTGAAAACAGGTCATGAAAGACAGGGACGTGTTGCAGTCAAAACAGTGGAACAACTATTCTGTCAAGTAACCCTGACGGTACAGTACAAAGCTACTAGGTGGGAGGGTGGGGATAGCTGACTGGGTGACTGGCACACTGGGTGACTGGCTGGCTAACTGGGTGACTGGCTGACTGGGTGACTGGCTGACTGGCTGACTGGGTGACTGGCTGGCTAACTAGGTGACTGGCTGACTGGGTGACTGGCTGACTGGGTGACTGGGTGACTGGCTAACTGGCTGACTGGGTGACTGACTGGCTGACTGGGTGACTGGCTAACTAGGTGAATGGCTGACTGGGTGACTGACTGGCTGACTGGGTGACTGGCTGACTGGGTGACTGGCTAACTGGGTGACTGGCTGACTGGGTGACTGGCTGGCTAACTGGGTGACTGGCTAACTAGGTGACTGGCTGACTGGCTGACTGGGTGACTGGCTGACTGGGTGACTGACTGGCTGACTGGGTGACTGGCTAACTAGGTGACTGGCTGACTGGGTGACTGGCTGACTGGGTGACTGACTGGCTGACTGGGTGACTGGCTGACTGGGTGACTGGCTAACTGGGTGACTGGCTGACTGGGTGACTGGCTGACTGGGTGACTGGCTAACTGGGTGACTGGCTGACTGGGTGACTGGCTAACTGGGTGACTGACTGACTGGGTGACTGACTGACTGGGTGACTGACTGACTGGGTGACTGGGTGACTGACTGACTGGGTGACTGACTGACTGGGTGACTGACTGACTGGGTGACTGGAAGACTGGCTGACTGGGGGACTGACTGGGTGACTGACTGACTGGGTGACTGGCAGGATGGCTTACTGGCCGACTGGCTAACTGGGTGACTGACTGGCTGACTTACTGGCAGACTGGCTAACTGGGTGACTGACTGGCTGACTGGCTGACTGACTGGCTGACAGGCTGGCAGACTGGCTAACTGGGTGACTGACTGGCTGACTTACTGGCAGACTGGCTAACTGGGTGACTGGCTGACTGACTGGCTGACTGGCTAACTGGGTGACTGACTGGCTGACTGACTAGCAGACTGGCTAACTGGGTGACTGACTGGCTGACTTACTGGCAGACTGGCTAACTGGATGACTGGCTGACTGACTGGCTGACTGGCTCCCCAGCAGAGAGGGTAGCAGTGTGTTTTAGGAAAAAGAGGAAAAGTCCATGTGATGCTGATCTCTTGTCATATCTATTTTATCCCCCCCATCCCTCTCACACACACACACACACACACACACACACACACAAACACGGTATTCCCAGCTGTGGATGATATGTCTGTCTGTCTGAGGGCCAAAGCCGTGTAATGAATGACAGTGCAGGCAGCAGAGACATGGAGCAGCCTGCCTGAATAATGATGTAATGACAATACAAGACAAGGTGAGGATGGAGTACTGCTCCTCCCCCTTTCCCTCTCTCTATCTCTCCCTCCCTCTCTCTCTCACTCTCTCTCTCTCCCTCCCTCTCTTCTTCCCTCTCTCTCTCTCTTCTTCCCTCTCTCTCTCTCTCACTCTCTCTCTCTCCCTCCCTCTCTTCTTCCCTCTCTCTCTCTCTTCTTCCCTTTCTCTCTCTCTCTCCCTCTCTCCCTTTCTCTCTCTCTCTCTCTTCTTCCCTTTCTCTCTCTCTCTCCCTCTCTCTCTCTCCCTCCCTCTCTTCTTCCCTCTCTCTCTCTCTTCTTCCCTTTCTCTCTCTCTCTCCCTCTCTCCCTTTCTCTCTCTCTCTCCCTCTCTTCTTCTCTCTCTCTCTCTCCCTCTCTTCTTCTCTCTCTCTCTCCCTCTCTTCTTCCCTTTCTCTCTCTCTCTCCCTCTCTTCTTCCCTTTCTCTCTCTCTCTCCCTCTCCCTCCTCCACACACTCCTGTGTTCCCATGTCTTGTGTTTAATCCAGGCTGGGATAGGGAGAGGCACAGACTCCTGTTTGATCCCAGGAATCCTTTTAACTGATACCGGATCACATTCCATCGCCGACATTCCAGGGGTCAAGAGTGGAGAGTACATGAAGACAGTGTGTGTGTGTGTGTGTGTGTGTGTGTGTGTGTGTGTGTGTGTACGCAGTACAGATATCACATTACACTGCTGTTATTGTGTATTAAGCCATCAGAGAGGATCAGAGAGACCACACCCCCTGAGAGATGGCAGATGGCTTTTTCTAGCAGCACAGTAATAATGTCCCTGGCTATCATCACTGGCCCTAACACGCACATATGATCTCTGTCCTTACCCTTCACAACACAGACATGAGAGAGTATGTGTGTGTGTGCAGGAGAGTTTAATCACACTGTCAGATGAGAGGACCCTCTCTAAAGACATGAAAAGAACCCTATACCCTATATTCTCTCTCTCCCTCTATTCTCTCTCTCTCCCTCTATTCTCTCTCTCCCTCTATTCTCTCTCCCTCTATTCTCTCTCTCCCTCTATTCTCTCTCTCCCTCTATTCTCTCTTTCCCTCTATTCTCTCTCTCCCTCTATTCTCTCTCCCTCTATTCTCTCTCTCCCTCTATTCTCTCTTTCCCTCTATTCTCCCTCTCCCTCTATTCTCTCTTTCCCTCTATTCTCCCTCTCCCTCTATTCTCTCTCCCTCTATTCTCTCTCCCTCTATTCTCTCTTTCCCTCTATTCTCCCTCTCCCTCTATTCTCCCTCTCCCTCTATTCTCTCTCTCCCTCTATTCTCTCTCTCCCTCTATTCTCTCTCTCCCTCTATTCTCTCTCTCCCTCTATTCTCTCTCTCCCTCTATTCTCTCTCCCTCTATTCTCTCTCTCCATCTATTCTCTCTTTCCCTCTATTCTCTCTCCTGACAGTGATGTTAAACTATAGGGTTTACTGTAACATCTGTTCTAGATTATTATCACTACAGATTAACAAGATCCATACATACAGGAAGAGATGACCAAGATCCATACATACAGGAAGAGATGACCAAGATCCATACATACAGGAAGAGATGAACAAGATCCATACATACAGGAAGAGATGACCAAGATCCATACATACAGGAAGAGATGACCAAGATCCATACATACAGGAAGAGATGAACAAGATCCATACATACAGGAAGAGATGACCAAGATCCATACATACAGGAAGAGATGAACAAGATCCATACATACATGAAGAGATGACCAAGATCCATACATACAGGAAGAGATGAACAAGATCCATACATACAGGAAGAGATGAACAAGATCCATACATACAGGAAGAGATGAACAAGATCCATACATACAGGAAGAGATGACCAAGATCCATACATACAGGAAGAGATGAACAAGATCCATACATACAGGAAGAGATGAATAACTAACATGTATATCTCAAAGATAAACTATCTTTAAACTGGAGACATATCATTGTATGAGTGGGAAACAGGATTTGCCCTGGACTTGTTATGATGTGCTAGCTGTAACTAAATGGAACCTTGTCTTTGTGTGAGAGACAAGACGATCAGATTGCCTCGTTAACAAAGGTTCTCTGTCGGGAACTAGTACTATTCTAAGTTACTGGCATGAACATAAACGCCTGTGATCTCAACCGCATCTCATTGGTGTGTAACTGTGGATTACGACTGAGGTCTGAGTGAAGCCAAAACTAAAGGCTTTGACTCAGAGTGGCGTCACTGGTGAGTCACACGTAGTTGCTGGAGAGGCTGTTGTGGAACAAACCCGGTCCAAGACATGTAAGACTGGATGGTTCATATGAGTAAATTAATAAATGTCAAAAGTTGTCTTTTAACAAGAAATAAGTCTTTAACCTGTAAAAAGCTGGAGAGGACAGAGGCTAAACCAACTCTTTCCCCAACAGCATTTTCACTTTCAAAATGCACTGAACAACTGATTAAGGCATAATCAAATAAATCACACTCTTTCTGATATTAACTTTTTAATTTCCTGGGTCAAGAATGTGTTCAGCGTTTGTCCCAAATGGCACCCGGTCCCCCGATGTAGTGCACTACTTTTGACGATGGCCCACAGAGCTTTGGTCAAAAGTAGTGCACTACATAAGAAATAGGGTGCCTTTTGAGACGCTAACTCTGTCATCTCAGTGCTAATGAGCCAAACAGCAGGTCACACAGAGAGTTACAGAGCCTATTTACATAATTAAATCATAAATATAGAGAAATAGACATCTCAAAGTGTATGTCTCCAGTGATGAGCTCATCCTCGGGGCTACAACTGATTGATACGAGAAGGCAGTTACACTACACGCAGAACACGACGAGAGAAACAGCCAGTCAGCAGCGCCCTGATTTAAACGGCCGCTTTGGGCCAAATGAAAATTAATTAATTTCTGTGAAGAATCAATTTCTCAGAGTAACTAACAGTGTTAAATGCAAAGAGATGGGGAAGAGAGAGAGAGAGAGAGATAGTGTGTGTGTGCGCGCCGCAAAATCCCCCCATTACGCACACCTACACATAATTGCAGAGACTCAGTTTGAGCCACTGAAACACTTTTAGAAGATTGGAAAAGGTGCCATTATTTCAACAATGTTGCGTTGTTCGGTCGCTTCAACTCTTTATAAAGACATCAGAGATAGATGAGGGCGCCATGGAAACCAACTCACCTGGCGTTAGTACAGTCGTTGTACAGCGTCTCGAAGTCTCTCCTGGAGATGAGTTTACACCGGTTCACTCCCGGTTGAATAGCTCCGAGGCCCCGGAGGATGCGGACCTGTTCCACGTTACAGACCACCGGTGTGATCTGGAGCCGCTTCAGCTTGGTATAGACCGTGTGCAGTCCGCCGACCAAGTGTTTCAGAAACAGGTCGAACGCCTGCGGGAGGCAGATTAGCTCGTTGTCTTTTACCGTGAAAGAGGCGAGCTTGGCGCCTCTGACCTCGACCATTTTAACCTCGTTGTTTTGCGGAGTGTTCTCAACCGGCGACGGGGTAGAATACACCGGTTTACAGGGCAGGACGTCGACCGGTGCGCCAGGGCTACCGACAGGGACTGGTAAGAGGTCCACGCTGAAAGGGTTCAGTCCGGTGGGCGCGATAGACGGTGAAGGGGATGAGGACGTGGTTGCTGGTGGCGGAGAGTTGGTCGCCGGTGAAGTCTGTATCGGAGGCGGTTGGACGAGAGGAACCAAGGGCATGAGAGCAGCCGGAGAGGCCATGATCCAAATCTGTATTTAAAAAAAAAAAAACAAGCTGAAAGTCTCGAAAGTCAAGTGTAGTCTAAAAAAAGTGTCGCGAGAGAAACAGAAATCAAAGAGTTGAGAGCTCGTCGGTAGTTTTTTTTTTTTAACTGAAAAATGTCGGAGATGCAGTGAGTGGGATAAAGGGTCCGTGCGTCAGGTTACCGATGACAGAATTGAGCTAGAGTGAGGAGCTCGCGGACGGGATGATACTGTCACATCATGAAAAAGAGGAGGAGCCTCTAAATATTCTTAGAAAAACATCACACGCATCTGTTGACCGTGTTCAGAATATGCGGTCCATTAGGCTAGAATAAAACTGGAATAGAAACTGAACACCTTGATGAATAATTTGTATAAGCAGCACAAGCTCCGAAGATAACGCCACTGAATTTTAACTGTAGGATGTTGACTGGAAGCTGCCCACTGTTTATAAATAATAACCCCCCCAAAAGGGCCCTCTACGGGGGGAGAAGAGGGACAGACAAGAGGACCCTGACTAACCTCTGACCCTCCTCAAGCCGCCACCCCATCTTCCTGTCACACACCACATTAGGGACTGAGCCTCCACAACCCCTCGAATGCATACCCTTGACAGTTCCCTGCTAATGCTGATGAAGACTGAGGTTTGGAGACTCTCTTCTCTGCACACAAAAAAAAAGCATATAGGCTAATTGAGTCCGCTCAACAAGATAAATAATGACACTAGCACTGACTTCGCTGATTATCGAGGAAGAAATGTGCTGACAACAGCTAGTTTCCATCCACTTGGCCACATTTTCCAACCAGAGATGTTTCCATAAAAATGACTTTTTGCAGGTAGAAAACTGTGCGTGATGACGTACACTACCATTCAAAAGTTTGGAGTCACTTAGAAATGTCCTTGTTTTTCAAAGAAAAGCACTGTTTTTGTCTATTAAAATAACATAAAATTGATCAGAAATACAGTGTAGACATTGTTAATGTTGTAAATGACTATTGTAGATGGAAACGGCAGATATTTTATGGAATATCTACATAGAAGGCCAGCATCCCGGAGTCCTCTCTTCACTGTTGAGGGGTCTGTTTCTCAAACTAGACACTCTAATGTACTTGTCCTCTTGCTCAGTTGGGGACCGGAGCCTCTTTCTATTCTGGTTAGCGCCAGTTTGCGCTGTTCTGTGAAGGGAGTATTACACAGCGTTGTATGCGATCTTCAGTTTCTTGGCAATTTCTCGCATGCAATAGCCTTCATTTCTCAGAACAAGAATAGACTGATGAGTTTCAGAAGAAAGTTCTTTGTTTCTGGCCATTTTGAGCCTGTACTCGAACCCACAAATGCTGACGCTCCAGATACGCAACTAGTCTAAAGAAGGCCAGTTTTATTGCTTCTTTAATCAGGACAACAGTTTTCAGCTGTGCTAACATAATTGCAAACAGGTTTTCTAATGATCAGTTAGCCGTTTAAAATTATAAACTTGGATTATCTAACACAACGTGCCATTGGAACACAGGAGTGATGGTTGCTGATAATGGGCCTCTGTACGCCTATGTAGATATTCATAATAAATCTGCCGTTTCCAGCTACAATACTCATTTACAACATTAACAATGTCTACACTGTATTTCTGATTAACTTGATATTATTTTAATGGACAAAATGGAGCAAAACAAGGACATTTCTAAGTGATCCCAAACGTTTGAACGGTTGTGTACGTGCAATTCAAAATGTATTCTGCCGTTAAATTCCTATATGCCGAATGAAAAAATAGTTAAATGCGGTTTCATCGCATTTTCATCACTACTGATGGTGTTGTCACAAAAACTGTTGCGTTAGCCTTTAGGACTATAAAAAATGTTCCCACGTTGGTATTGGCGCATGCGCTCTAGCCAACAGCTGGTAGATAGAGTGCGGGTAGGCTACCTACATTATGAGATTATTATGTTTAAGAGCGATATTATTGTTATTTGTCAAAGCAGCCAAGCATCGACCATCATGTCACCAGAATCAGACCCTGGATATTTATTGGAAAGGAGCATCAATCTCATCGCCTTGCACTTTCACCACCCTGTGAAGTTCATCATAACTTATTTCATCTGTAGTCTAATAAACTGCATGCTTTCCCGAGTCGTAGTGGGAGGACCACACACCATGTCATCGCGTGACTCCAAGTTCTCTTCGATATGATGGTTATTATATCAATATTTGCGCATAAAGGCGTTTGAACCGCTATTTCTCGCATAATGAATTTTAGCGACACAAAAAGATCCCACCATGTCGAACGAACAAATTGTCTTTCGGCATTTATGAAATTGCACCGGCATTTCATGTTTCCATCAGCCTGGTCGGGACTTTTTCCACGCGTCAGGAAATTCATTCGCATGAAATGGATGGGATGGAAACGTGATTAGTGACATGCGGTTGTCTCACTTAGTTACTTTAAGATGAATGCACAACAATGCACTAACTGTAAATCGCTCTGGATACGAGCATCTGCTAAATTACACAAATGTTTTTTTTTAAAACACACAAAAAAACACCTTATCTGTAAATTAAAGGCACCAAGTGAACATTGTGGATATGGGAGCTGTTCGATGCGCCATAGTTTTATCCGGTATATAGAGCCTCGTCTCCATAGGAATGCACAGTGCTTTAACGGAGCATCACGTTGATAATGATCTAAGTCACAGAGGGAGAGAAGAAAACCTCAAGAGAGCGTGTTATGAAGAGGAGGTGGAGAGAAACGTCTCTTTATTCAGCTTAAAGGTCTTTTCGCTCTTTTCTTCCTGCTTCCCCGTCCCTCTTTTGAATAAGCCTCTTGTGTTTTTTAATTGGCTGGAATTAATCTTAGGGATGTAGATGCCCGATTTGCATTCATTAAAAGTCAACTGAAGAAGTCAAGCTTGATTCTAATCAAATTTGCTTAATTATGCTTAGCTTTCAGCATCTCCCAGGAGAGAAGAGAGAGAGAACTTCACTTTTGTCTTTGGAAACTCCTGCTCTATCTCCTGCTGAGATGGCTTTTTACCAGCAAATAGACATTTAAAATGTCAGGACTCACTAAAAGACATGGAGAGGGGGAATTGCCACCTATTGGAGGAAAAAGTCTATGCCACGGGTCTGAAACCTGCGGCCCACGGGCCAGATGCGGCCCAGTCGCCGGTTTATAGCGGCACATTGATTTACACACATAATATCAGAAGTGTACTTCAATGTCAAATGTCAAACCATCCAGACAGTAATAAACCTCATATAGGGCACCAAATTCCACCCAAAACATATTTGAAAAGCTGAAGGCCACCGTGTGAGGGCTCTCTGTCGCTGCAGAAGAATGGTGTAGTGACCATAGAAATATAATGACTAGAACTGACATTCCCATTCTATTTCTGTAATAGATAATTATATATCTATGGTGGTGACATCCTGTGTCTGTTAGTCAGTGTGCTGTCTGTACCACTCTACCCTGCAGGGGTAGATACTCAGGACAACCACATCAGACTGATGAGGCATAAATACCACTCTATCCATTCTCATTAAGTAAATAACAACATATTTAACGCTTCATCTCTATCAAGAGGCCTCGGGTCAGTGGTTGAGGAAGAGCAAGAGAAATAGAGAGAGGTAGCAACGAGAGAGACAGAGATAAAGAGAAAGAAAGAGAGAGTAAAGAGAGAGACAGAGATTAAGAGAGAGAGAGAGAGAGAGAGTAAAGAGAGAGACAGAGATAAAGAGAGAGAGAGAGAGAGTAAAGAGAGAGACAGAGATAAAGAGAGAGAGAGAGAGAGTAAAGAGAGAGAGACAGAGACAGAGATAAAACGAGAGAGAGAGGTAGTAAAGAGAGAGACAGAGACCAAGATAAAGAGAGTAAAGAGAGAGACAGAGACCAAGATAAAGAGAGACAGGTAGTACAGAGAGAGACAGAGATAAAAAGAGAGAGAGATAAAGAGAGAGAGAGAGGTAGTACAGAGAGAGACAGAGATAAAGATAAAGAGAGAGAGAGAGGTAGTACAGAGAGAGACAGAGATAAAAAGAGACAGAGATAAAGAGAGAGACAGAGATAAAGAGAGAGAGAGAGATAAAGAGAGAGAGAGAGGTAGTACAGAGAGAGACAGAGATAAAGATAAAGAGAGAGAGAGAGGTAGTACAGAGAGAGACAGAGATAAAAAGAGAGAGATAAAGAGAGAGAGAGAGGTAGTACAGAGAGAGACAGAGATAAAAAGAGACAGAGATAAAGAGAGAGACAGAGATAAAGAGAGAGAGAGAGATAAAGAGAGAGAGAGAGAGAGTAAAGAGAGAGACAGAGACCAAGATAAAGAGAGACAGGTAGTACAGAGAGAGACAGAGATAAAAAGAGACAGAGATAAAGAGAGACAGGTAGTACAGAGAGAGACAGAGATAAAAAGAGAGACAGAGATAAAGAGAGAGAGAGAGGTAGTACAGAGAGAGACAGAGATAAAAAGAGAGACAGAGATAAAGAGAGAGAGAGAGGTAGTACAGAGAGAGACAGAGATAAAAAGAGAGACAGAGATAAAGAGAGAAAGAGAGGTAGTACAGAGAGAGACAGAGATAAAGAGAGAGAGAGAGGTAGTACAGAGAGAGACAGAGATAAAAAGAGACAGAGATAAAGAGAGAGAGAGAGGTAGTACAGAGAGAGACAGAGATAAAGAGAGAGAGAGAGGTAGTACAGAGAGAGACAGAGATAAAAAGAGACAGAGATAAAGAGAGAGACAGAGATAAAAAGAGACAGAGATAAAGAGAGAGAGAGAGGTAGTACAGAGAGACAGAGATAAAAAGAGACAGAGATAAAGAGAGAGACAGAGATAAAGAGAGAGACAGAGATAAAGAGAGAGAGATTTAGAAATCTGTCCCAACCACTCTCAGCCATAATCCTAACAGACAAGCCTTTCCGTCAGCAGCTGAATCAGCCATTAGGACCCAAATCAACACAGAGTTCCAGAATGCTCCCGTGTCATCCATGATAATGGAAATTGATTATGCGTATGGAAATGAGCTGTAGTCCGCGGCAACGTGACCTTCAGCGGTGCTAATTGAAACAAGTGTGGAGCCTCAGCGTCAGTTATCAGGCCTAACAGCACACCATAAATCATCATGAAGACCCCTGTCACAACACGACCCAGTAGAACGGATGTGTTGTTTTTCTCTCCCTGTATCAGACCAGTCTGAACATGTCCGTGGGTTAGATCCCTGGGTTAATAGGACCAGATGAAGCTTTAGTACCGGATGAACAGGCACAGTTCAGACTCATGTAGGTGTGGAGATGGAGAGAGAGAGAGGGAGAGAAAGAGAGAGGGGGGAGAGAGAGAGAGAGCGAGAGAGAGAGAGAGGGGGGGGGGGGGGGTGGAGGGAGGGAGAGAGAGGAGAGAGAGCTGATGTGGTGATGATGGGGATTGATTTAGTTAGAGTTTGAGGTGAGGAGGTAACGAACGGTGCCAGTGACACAGAACAGGTTGAAGGAGAAGAAGAGAGTAATGAGCCAGATACACTTGATCTCGCCTCATTTCTGTGTCCAAAGCAGCATACTTGTTTTTCTTAGTTGAGTTGACTCAATTTGACCTTGTGCATCCAACTGGAAAAAAACTGTGTTGAGTGAGTGAGAAAAATAGCCAACACTCTGAGAAAAAAAGGTGCTATCTAGAAGCTAAAAGGATTCTTCAGCTGTCCCCATTGCAGAACCCTTTGAAGAACCCGTTTTGGTTTCAGGTAGAACCCTTTCCACAGAGGGTGTTACATGAAACCCCAAAAGGTTCTACCTGGAACCAAAAAAAGGGTTCTACCTGGAACCAAAAAAAAAGGGTTCTACCAGGAACCAAAAAGGGTTATCCTATGGGAACAGCCTAAGAACCCTTTTGGAACCCTTTTTTCTAAGAGTGTACATATCAAGTCAACTGACGGAGGGGCAAAGTTAAGTGTAATTAGTAGATTGTAGATGTTCCTAGTGAAGAAGCAGCTCACTGGTCAGAGTAAGACAGGAGTAAACTGGTAATACAGTTGAAATGAAGTATGAGAGGTCAACAGAGTCGCCACATAAAGAGATGAAGAGTTATTGAAAAAGCATAAAGTCCATCTCGTTGTGGAAGATTGAATTAACATAAATTGTTGACGACTAGAGGTTATTATGGAGAATACATTTATGAACCAAACAATATACAACAGCCACTGATTGAGAGCAGATGTTGTCCACCTGTTAAACACAGGATCCTAGAGTGCAATTCACTGCGTCAATGAGTCGTCCCAATAATCTAATCAAGGGGAATATAATATATATAATCATATCCATCATTACATAGTTGAACACACAAAATTCTAATTTGATAAAGGATATTTCATTATAAAGTGTAGAGACACAAGGGAGTTTCCCCGGCGAGGCCTCTGTGAAGGTTGCAGCTATCACTGATCACTGGCCTCATGGATCCTTATTCAATTAACAACACTCTAATGAACGCAATTCATTAATGAATTAATGAATGAACGAATAATAGAGGCGCTATATGTTAAGCATCTAGGTAGATAGAGGAATACCTCATTATAGATCAAACCTAATCGTATTGGAACCTGTCCAAAAAAACAACAAAGTCACTTAAAGACGTTGGGAAGTTGTTCAATATGTTCTAATCGCAATCAATTCATTCTCTTCTCTAATGAGCTTTAACGATGCTCTTAATTGTTTATTATCCAATATCCTAGTTATGAATATTAAAGGAATTAAGCAAGCAGAAGAGTTTACACTGTTATTCATCGGTATTTTGTATTGGCAAGGTCAACGTTAAACAAAAACAGTCCCTGAAAAGAACGCTGGATGTTTAGCTTGATCTAGACGAGGCTCCTCAGATAACCACTAGACATGTGATATGGATCAACCTACTGGGTATTGAAAGTACAAAAGGCAGAAACATAAACTCAGCAAAAAAAGAAACGTCCTCTGGCCTACAAGCCCTCAGTCCAGCCTCTCTCAGCCTATTGCGGACAGTCTGAGCACTGATGGAGGGATTGTGCGTTCCTGGTGTAACTCGGGCAGTTGTTGTTGCCATCCTGTACCTGTCCCGCAGGTGTGATGTTCAGATGCACTGATCCTGTGCAGGTGATGTTACACATGGTCTGCCACTGCGAGGACGATCAGCTGTCCATCCTGTCTCCCTGTAGAGCTGTCTTAGGCGTCTCACAGTAAGGACATTGCAATTCATTGCCCTGGCCACATCTGCAGTCCTCATGCCTCCTTGCAGTATGCCTAAGGCACGTTCACGCAGATGAGCAGGGACCCTGGGCATCTTTCTTTTTGTGTTTTTCAGAGTCAGTAGAAAGGCCTCTTTAGTGTCCTAAGTTTTCACAACTGTGACCTTAATTACACTGTTAGTGTCTTAACGACCGTACCACAGGTGCATGGGAAACAGTGTTTCAACCCTGTCCAATGAAGATCTGTGGAGTTGTTTGGATTTTTACTAATCATCTTTGAAAGACAGGGTCCTGAAAAAGGGACGTTTCTTTTTTTTGCTGAGTTTAACATTTAATATTATAGAAAGGTAAAGGAATAGCTGATTTTCACGTAAGGTGACGATGTTGAAAGTCCTATTGTTTTTCTTCAAGGGGGGGTCGCCTAATGTACAGTAGAATTCACAGCCACAGGAGTACTATAGCAACGAGTGTAGGTACATCTTTGTTGCCATGGCAAAACACTAATGAAATCTTTCCAGCAGTCATATTAAAGGCAACAGATGCATTAAGGCAGAAATAATCATTCATCTGCAGAGCAATTTGTGGGACTGTCAGAGCCAGTGCTGCCTGTTGAAAATACCCAACACAGTGTCATTAATTAAAGCATTTAATGTTCCACACGATCGGTCATGTCACGAGACTATTACCACACGAAATGCACTGAATGTCACTGATGTGACATTGTCACTGATGATCCATTTACAGTGAAATGAATGACATGAACTAGCCTAAACACAGATATACCATTCAATAAGCACCAAGAGAAGAGGTGTGGATTTGACATGAACTAGCCTAAACACAGATACACCATTCAATAAGCACCAAGAGAAGAGGTGTGGATTTGCAAGGATAAGCATGTTGAGGTTGTGCTGATCTTTGACACCTCCTGATCTCAGTAGCTGTGATTCGTATAAGTAAGATGAATCATTTCACAGACGAAGACAACACGATAAGACATCTGGTGCTTTTACAAAGGGCCAGAGAAGAAGACAACACGATAAGACATCTGGTGCTTTTACAAAGGGCCAGAGAAGAAGATGAACAGAGTATCCAGATGAAACAGGGAGATCAAACACACTGGGGCCAGAGGACACTGAACACAAAGCCTGCCATTCAAAGCCTCTGTCGGTGCTGCCTCTCTATCTCCTGAGGGGCTCAGACGTTAGGAGGGGAAGACATAAATGCTGACACAGAAACCTCGCGCTCCGCGTCTGAGGAGGGTCTTAAGCTGTCAGAGGGTGCTTAGGAGAGCGCTAGTCTGGATGAAGAAACCACGCACAGTGCATTATCACTTCAGGCTTCTGGAGGGAACCAGCCAATGATAGTGTGTGTGTGTAGAAGTTCTCTTGTCTGATGAGGTTAATCTCAGGATGAATGAGTAATGTGTCTACGGTGCATGTTTTTCTTCTTCACAGGAACAACTGCCACGGAGATGGCAGAGGTTTGATCTTTATGCGGAGAGTGGAGAAGAAAACGCTAGCTTCTGTTCAATACCCTCTGACATGTCTTTGGGAGGGTGAGTACAGGCAGGTGATCAAAGTACAAGTCAAGTGTCAGGAGTGTTTTTTGTTGACGATGTTCATTAATAGAGGCCACTCAAAACCCTCTCTTTGATCACTTTCTGCTGACGAGGACAGTATCCATCAAATGGATTAAATGAAACGAGGGCCAGTGAAGAAATACAGTTACTTAAGTTATGCAAATTGAGTGTATGTTCTGTTATTGTGGCAATGACCTGTTTTACCAGCTATAATATGAGCGAGAACCTTTACTGACCATTGATAGTGACATAGCGACCTCATGTGGCCATTTTTTTATTCAGCGCATCTCGAGATTTGCGTGTCAAAAACAACAATCTCGAACAATTTTGGACAAACTCGACCGCCGTACTCGATACCCTTTCCCCTCTATCTCACTATGATGTTTTTTTTTTCTTTCTAACTTTTAGTTACTATAGCTAAGTTTGTACCTTCATTTTGCAGTGCCTTTACACAGACAGTCATTATATATATTTTTTTCGTTTTCCATCATGTTCACGACCACCGGTTCCCGAGGGCTCGGTAAGTACCAGACTAGTTGATTCGTGTACGAGTGTTTTCGCTCGGTCCTGTCTCGCATCTTTGCACTGTCATTCATTCTAGATGAATCTTAAGTATTTGAACGGGTCACATCGTCGTTTCTACGCGTACAATCGACGATTCGAGCCTTTACCATTTTTGTCATAATGTCTAGTATTGCGTGATACCGCTCGATGTTTCATTTAATAAACGACGCTGAATGCTGGCTCAGTACTGTAGTGACAGAACGGTGCATGTGGTTTCCCCGCCCACATTTTCCATACAGTATTTAACGTTATCAGGAACAAGTACTCTGCTGTAAATTCTGATAAGAATATCAAATTGATTGTGCCCTACAGGTAGGTGATTGAATGATTGGTTGCCTCCCCCCACAGATAAGGCCCCCCTGTCTAAAGGTCTCCTCCTGGTCCTCAGTGGTCTGACTGTCGTGCTAACCCTCCTGCCACAGTACAATCACCTGTTCACCTACAGCCTGCAGGCCATCACGCTGCAGCACCAGGTAGCGGAAAAGTGAGAGAGAGTGTCGTAAACCTCTCCTATCTCCACCTGTGGATCATATTGCCAAAGACAGTACAGTATAAAGATGGGCAGAAACTACTTCTCCAATAGAAATCCCCGATCACGCTTGTAGCCGACCTTTGGCTAGCTAAACTCATGCCCAGAAACACGTAATCTGCTTTTAATGGTCTTCGTGCCGAACTGCGCATGTGCAGGCTGTCAAATCGAAGACACTCCTTCGATATAAAGTTGTTTTTGATTAAAATTATTACATGTCAGATTGTCACTTTCACGAGGTTGTAGTAATGACAGTTTCAGCTACTTAAGACATTGGCTCAAATCTCAGTTTTGCATTTAGATTTCTAGACAATCAACAACTAAGGACACATTTTTCGATCTGGTCGGCCAAGTCTGTTTCTCAAGCGTTCCCGGAAGTCTTGTGATGTTGCACCTCTGGGTTTAGAAACTCTGTGGTGTGTGTACTGTGTAACAACCCTCACTCCTCTTCTATAAGGTATGGCGGTTAGTGTGTGGCAGACTGATCTGTCTAGACCTAAAGGACACCTTCTGCAACAGTCTGCTCATCTACAACTTCCGCATCTTGGAGAGACGGTTCGGCAGCAGAAAATTTGCTGTAAGTTCATTTCAGCTTGTAAACCTCTGTTAGACTCACTGGGTGCGTTCCAGCTGGTCTTTATTGCAGTCGTGCTGCACAGATTATCAGTTGTTTAATCAAATTATCATAATAATGATGATGTGGTGATGATGATATGATTTTATGTTATGTCATTGTTTCATACTGTAACGTCCTGGTTCTTCCTGTAGGCCTAACTGTAACATCCTGGTTCTTCCTGTAGGCCTAACTGTAACATCCTGGTTCTTCCTGTAGTCCTAACTGTAAACATCCTGGTTCTTCCTGTAGTCCTAACTGTAAACATCCTGGTTCTTCCTGTAGTCCTAACTGTAAACATCCTGGTTCTTCCTGTAGTCCTAACTGTAAACATCCTGGTTCTTTCTGTAGTCCTAACTGTAAACATCCTGGTTCTTCCTGTAGTCCTAACTGTAAACATTCTGGTTCTTCCTGTAGTCCTAACTGTAAACATCCTGGTTCTTCCTGTAGGCCTAACTGTAAACATCCTGGTTCTTCCTGTAGTCCTAACTGTAAACATCCTGGTTCTTCCTGTAGTCCTAACTGTAACATCCTGGTTCTTCCTATAGGCCTAACTGTAACATCCTGGTTCTTCCTGTAGGCCTAACTGTAACATCCTGCTTCTTCCTGTAGGCCTAACTGTAAACATCCTGGTTCTTCCTGTAGGCCTAACTGTAACATCCTGGTTCTTCCTGTAGTCCTAACTGTAAACATCCTGGTTCTTCCTATAGGCCTAACTGTACATCCTGGTTCTTCCTGTAGGCCTAACTGTAACATCCTGGTTCTTCCTGTAGGCCTAACTGTAACATCCTGGTTCTTCCTGTAGTCCTAACTGTAACATCCTGGTTCTTCCTGTAGTCCTTCCTGTTTGGGACGTGGGTGCTCACTGCACTGGTGGACTTCCTGCTGTCCGAAGCGTTTCACTACCTGTTTGACTACCAGGTGTCTGAGCTGCCTGCCGGACTGTGAGTACCTCTACCTTTACACCTGTTCTTCACAGCGGGACCTCTAACTGGGCTGCCTGCCGGACTGTGAGTACCTCTACCTTTATACCTGTCCTTCACAGCGGGACCTCTAACTGGGCTGCCTGCCGGACTGTGAGTACCTCTACCTTTACACCTGTTCTTCACAGCGGGACCTCTAACTGGGCTGCCTGCCGGACTGTGAGTACCTCTACCTTTACACCTGTCCTTCACAGCGGGACCTCTAACTGGGCTGCCTGCCGGACTGTGAGTACCTCTACCTTTACACCTGTCCTTCACAGCGGGACCTCTAACTGGGCTGCCTGCCGGACTGTGAGTACCTCTACCTTTACACCTGTCCTTCACAGCGGGACCTCTAACTGGGCTGCACACATGTCCTTGACACCTGAGCTCAATCCCTAAATCAATCCCTTGCTCCTATGGACTCCTTTCCTTGAAGTGTGCACTTGTTCACTGAAGGTGTACCGTTGTATTAACACCACTAGAGAGCAGTGAGATCAACGAGGGGCTCGATGTGCTGCAGCTACTTCCAAACCAGCTGTAGGCCTATACGTTCTAGATGAAAACATCACACTGCACATGTTGAAAAACTAGGAAGTACCGGTACTCCTTGACCTTTTACCTCATAGAGAGAAGTGTTGTGTTGCTCTTTTAGGGAAGTGAGTTGTCTGTGTTTTTAGTTTCATACCTGGCTAATTTAGGGATAGGTCAGACCTTGGTGAAATAAAACAGTAACAGTGAAATAGAATGGTTTTAATTCCACTTCAAACAGCAGTTAAAAAGTAAGTATTGGGAAGTGAAACCATTTTTATTATGAAAAGCATAAATATCTGTACAAAGATCGATGTGACGGAAATGTTGGAGATGAATCAGTAAAGGATTTTATCTCTGCATACGACATCCTGTTCTGTAAACAAGGTTTAGTTCTGGAACCTTGTAAAGGCGCTGTTTAGTTCTGGAACCTTGTAAAGGCGCTGTTTAGTTCTGGAACCTTGTAAAGGCGCTGTTTAGTTCTGGAACCTTGTAAAGGCACTGCTGTTTTCTTGTGTTTATGGGACCTTGATTTCCATCTTTTTCACATTCGTTTTGAAATAGCAGATTGAGCAAGGAAGTCAAATTAAAACAAGCATTTCTTATTGGACAAGTTCAGGTAGTCCCTTTCTGTTTCAGTTCCCTTTTCTTCCGTTTGGTATGAATACAACCCAGGACAAATAAGTGTGTCTAGACTAGTGGTTCTGTGTCTCTATGGCCTAGTAGTGGTCTAGACTAGTGGTTATGTGTCTCTATGGCCTAGTAGTGGTCATCTCAAGGACCAGGAGAGGCTCAGGGGTAGTTGGTTGGATGTGGCTCCTGTCTCAGGGGTAGTTGGTTGGATGTGGCTCCTGTCTCAGGGGTAGTTGGTTGGATGTGGCTCCTGTCTCAGGGGTAGTTGGTTGGATGTGGCTCCTGTCTCAGGGGTAGTTGGTTGGATGTGGCTCCTGTCTCAGGGGTAGTTGGTTGGATGTGGCTCCTGTCTCAGGGGTAGTTGGTTGGATGTGGCTCCTGTCTCAGGGGTAGTTGGTTGGATGTGGCTCCTGTCTCAGGGGTAGTTGGTTGGATGTGGCTCCTGTCTCAGGGGTAGTTGGTTGGATGTGGCTCCTGTCTCAGGGGTAGTTGGTTGGATGTGGCTCCTGTCTCAGGGTTAGTTGGTGGGATGTGGCTCCTGTCTCAGGGGTAGTTGGTTGGATGTGGCTCCTGTCTCAGGGGTAGTTGGTTGGATGTGGCTCCTGTCTCAGGGGTAGTTGGTTGGATGTGGCTCCTGTCTCAGGGGTAGTTGGTG
Source organism: Oncorhynchus clarkii lewisi (assembly GCF_045791955.1). Taxonomy (NCBI): domain Eukaryota; kingdom Metazoa; phylum Chordata; class Actinopteri; order Salmoniformes; family Salmonidae; genus Oncorhynchus; species Oncorhynchus clarkii. The sequence goes on from NW_027260954.1 coordinate 21,105, forward strand.
GGATGTGGCTCCGTTCTCAGGGGTAGTTGGTTGGATGTGGCTCCTGTCTCAGGGGTAGTTGGTTGGATGTGGCTCCTGTCTCAGGGGTAGTTGGTTGGATGTGGCTCCTGTCTCAGGGGTAGTTGGTTGGATGTGGCTCCTGTCTCAGGGGTAGTTGGTTGGATGTGGCTCCTGTCTCAGGGGTAGTTGGTTGGATGTGGCTCCTGTCTCAGGGGTAGTTGGTTGGATGTGGCTCCTGTCTCAGGGGTAGTTGGTTGGATGTGGCTCCTGTCTCAGGGGTAGTTGGTTGGATGTGGCTCCTGTCTCAGGGGTAGTTGGTTGGATGTGGCTCCTGTCTCAGGGGTAGTTGGTTGGATGTGGCTCCTGTCTCAGGGGTAGTTGGTTGGATGTGGCTCCTGTCTCAGGGGTAGTTGGTTGGATGTGGCTCCTGTCTCAGGGGTAGTTGGTTGGATGTGGCTCCTGTCTCAGGGGTAGTTGGTTGGATGTGGCTCCTGTCTCAGGGGTAGTTGGTTGGATGTGGCTCCTGTCTCAGGGGTAGTTGGTTGGATGTGGCTCCTGTCTCAGGGGTAGTTGGTTGGATGTGGCTCCTGTCTCAGGGGTAGTTGGTTGGATGTGGCTCCTGTCTCAGGGGTAGTTGGTTGGATGTGGCTCCTGTCTCAGGGGTAGTTGGTTGGATGTGGCTCCTGTCTCAGGGGTAGTTGGTTGGATGTGGCTCCTGTCTCAGGGGTAGTTGGTTGGATGTGGCTCCTGTCTCAGGGGTAGTTGGTTGGATGTGGCTCCTGTCTCAGGGGTAGTTGGTTGGATGTGGCTCCTGTCTCAGGGGTAGTTGGTTGGATGTGGCTCCTGTCTCAGGGGTAGTTGGTTGGATGTGGCTCCTGTCTCAGGGGTAGTTGGTTGGATGTGGCTCCTGTCTCAGGGGTAGTTGGTTGGATGTGGCTCCTGTCTCAGGGGTAGTTGGTTGGATGTGGCTCCTGTCTCAGGGGTAGTTGGTTGGATGTGGCTCCTGTATCAGGGGTAGTTGGTTGGATGTGACTCCTGTCTCGGTCTGTGGGTCCTGTATCGGTCTCTGGGTCCTGTCTCGGTCTCTGGGTCCTGTCTCGGTCTCTGGGTCCTGTCTCGGTCTCTGGGTCCTGTCTCGGTCTCTGGGTCCTGTCTCGGTCTCTGGGTCCTGTCTCGGTCTCTGGGTCCTGTCTCGGTCTCTGGGTCCTGTCTCGGTCTCTGGGTCCTGTCTCGGTCTCCGGGTCTCCTGTCTCGGTCTCCGGGTCTCCTGTCTCGGTCTGTGGCCCAGGAATGGTCTTGGTAACGTCATCTAAAGCAACAGGACAAGCTGTGTGGCTACCCAGCCTGCTCCTCCCGTCCCGGGTCCCCCCCCGTTTGAAGGGGGTGTCCTCCCCGGTTCGGACCATGCTGGAGAAAGAGGCGCTGACCTGAACCCTCAACATCTTCATCACCCTCCTCTTGTAACCCTTACAGGCAAAGAAGTAGACAAAGGGGTCCAGGCAGCAGTTGAGGTTCATGAGACACACAGTGAAGTGTAGAGACATCTGAAGGGGAGGGAGAGAGGGGTTAGTGGAGGAGTCGGTCACACTTGGATTGGAGATGGACATTGCACACACGCTTAAATACACAATCTCATGGTCAACACACACACACACACACACACACACACACACACACACACACACACACACACACACACAAAAATACAATGATATTAACAGATAGGCCTATGTTTGTGTGTCAGTGGAGGCTGGTAGAAGGCGCTGTAGGAGGAAGGGCTCGTTGTAATGAATGGAATTCATGTTTGACTCTGTTCCATTCATTCCATTCCAGCCTTTACAATAAGCCCATCCTCCTATAGCTCCTCCCACCAGCCTCCGCTGGTGTGGAGACAACTACCTGAAAGGCCTGTAGCTCGGTACAGTCTGGTGTGTATCTCAGCTTTCGGATCATATACTGCAGGATGTTGATGTGATAGGGACTGAAACACACTACAAACACCAACACTACCCCTGCTATCACCCCCGTCGCCTTCTGGCTCCTCAATGACCTGTGACCTCGCCCACCGACCCTACTTCTCGTCACCAACCGCAGCTTCCAAAGCAACACCAAGTAGCAACACAGGATGGTTGCAACGGGAACGCCGTATCCCATGACGACGGCTCCAATGAGGACGTAGGGGAGTCCCTCCACGGCCCCGTTCTCAAAGTTGGGGTACTCCATGCAGGTGGTGGTCCCGTCCGGCTCGGCCCGGGTCATGGTCACGGAGAGGAGGGGTAACGTCTGGACCAGGACTAGAACCCACACCCCTACGCAGACATAGCGGATGGTCCGGGCCCGGCAGAGCCTGGTGTAACGCAGAGGGAGAACCACGGCTACGAAGCGGTCTACGGCCAGGCAGGTCATGAAATTGACCCCTGCGTAGGTGTTGACGTAGAACAGAAGGGCGGTGACGCGACACAGGGTCTCCCCCAGGGGCCAGTGGAAACCTAGAGGCAGGGAGACTCAAAGATTACCAAGAGAGGTTAGTCCACTTCTGGAACATAACAAGACGCCTGGGATCTCAGGAAAAAGTGTCTGTGTGGATATTCTCCACCTACATTTAAACACCTACAGTGCCTTCAGAAAGTGTCCACACCCAGTGGTGGAAAAGTACCGTCATACTTGTGTAAATGTAAAGATACGTTAATAGAAAATAACTCAAGTGAAAGTCACCCAGTAAAATACTACTTGAGTAAAAGTGAGTCACCCGGTAAAATACTACTTGAGTAAAAGTGAAAGTCACCCAGTAAAATACTACTTGAGTAAAAGTGAAAGTCACCCAGTAAAATACTACTTGAGTAAAAGTCACCCAGTAAAATACTACTTGAGTAAAAGTGAGTCACCCGGTAAAATACTACTTGAGTAAAAGTGAAAGTCACCCAGTAAAATACTACTTGAGTAAAAGTGAGTCACCCGGTAAAATACTACTTGAGTAAAAGTGAAAGTCACCCAGTAAAATACTACTTGAGTAAAAGTGAAAGTCACCCAGTAAAATACTACTTGAGTAAAAGTCACCCAGTAAAATACTACTTGAGTAAAAGTCACCTAGTAAAATACTACTTGAGTAAAAGTGAGTCACCCGGTAAAATACAACTTGAGTAAAAGTGAAAGTCACCCAGTAAAATACTACTTGAGTAAAAGACACCCAGTAAAATACTACTTGAGTAAAAGTGAAAGTTACCCAGTAAAATACTACTTGAGTAAAAGTGAAAGTTACCCAGTAAAATACTACTTGAGTAAAAGTGAAAGTCACCCAGTAAAATACTACTTGAGTAAAAGTGAAAGTCACTCAGTAAAATACTACTTGAGTAAAAGTCACTCAGTAAAATACTACTTGAGTAAAAGTCACCCAGTAAAATACTACTTGAGTAAAAGTGAAAGTCACCCAGTAAAATACTACTTGAGTAAAAGTCACCCAGTAAAATACTACTTGAGTAAAAGTGAAAGTCACCCAGTAAAATACTACTTGAGTAAAAGTCACCCAGTAAGATACTACTTGAGTAAAAGTGAAAGTCACCCGGTAAAATACTACTTGAGTAAAAGTCACCCTTTGCATGGTGAATCAATACACCCAGTCACTACAAAGATTCAGGCATCTTTCCTAGCTCAGTTGCCGGAGAGGAAGGAAACCGCTCAGGGATTTCATCATGATGCCAATGGTGACTTTAAAATAGTTACAGAGTATGATGGGTGTGATATGAGAACTAAGGATGGATCAACAACATTTGTAGTTACTCCACAATACTAACTTAAATTACAGAGTGAAAAGGAAGCCTGTATTTCAAAACATGCATCCTGTTTGCAACAAGGCACTTAAGTAATACTGAAAAAAAAAAAGAAAAATATCTAACTTTCTTTCCTGAATACAAAGTGTTACGTTTAGGGCAAATCCAACACATCACAGAGTACCACTCTTCATATTTTCAAGCACGGTGGTTGCTGCATCATGTTATGGGTGTGCTTGTCAGCGACAATGACAAGGGAATTTTTTTTTAGGATAAAAAGATAAGCACATGCAAAATCCTAGCGGAAAACATGGTTCTGTCTACTTTCCAACAGACACTGGGAGACAAATTCACCTTTCAGCAGGACAATAACCTAAAACACAAGTCCAAATATCCACTGGGGTTGCTTACCAAGAAGACTGATTGTTCCTGAGTGGCATAGTTACCATTTTAACTTAAATCGTCTTGAAAATCTATGGCAAGACTTGAAAATGGCTGTCAATTTGACAGTTTAAAAAAAAGAGAAGAATTTTAAAAAGAATAATGTGCAAATATTGTACAATCCAGATGTGCAAAGCTTTTAGAGATTTACCCAGAAAGACTCACAGCTGTAATCACTGCCAAAGGTGCTTCTACAAAGTATTGACTCAGGGGTTTGAATACTTATGCAAATTAGATATTTCCAAGAGTTCATTTTCAATACATTTGCAAAAATGTCAACACATGTTTTCACATTGTCATTATGGGTTATTGTGTGTGTTTTAATTCGGGCTGTAACAACAAAATGTGGAAGAAGTCGAGGGGCGTGAACACTTTCTGAAGGCACTGTATCATTTCTACATACCTACTATCTGCTTTTAGTTGTTTGTTTTAAACTACTTCAAAACAACTATACTCACCGACCTAGGACGTCGTAGTGGGAGTATCACTGACCTAGGACGTCGTAGTGGGAGTATCACTGACCTAGGGTGTAGTGGGAGTATCACTGACCTAGGACGTCGTAGTGGGAGTATCACCGACCTAGGACGTCGTAGTGGGAGTATCACTGACCTAGGGTGTAGTGGGAGTATCACTGACCTAGGGTGTAGTGGAGTATCACTGACCTAGGGTGTAGTGGGAGTATCACTGACCTAGGACGTCGTAGTGGGAGTATCACTGACCTAGGGTGTAGTGGGAGTATCACTGACCTAGGGTGTAGTGGGAGTATCACTGACCTAGGACGTCGTAGTGGGAGTATCACTGACCTAGGGTGTAGTAGTGGGAGTATCACTGACCTAGGGTGTAGTGGGAGTATCACTGACCTAGGGTGTAGTGGAGTATCACTGACCTAGGGTGTAGTGGGAGTATCACTGACCTAGGGTGTAGTGGAGTATCACTGACCTAGGGTGTAGTGGGAGTATCACTGACCTAGGACGTCGTAGTGGGAGTATCACTGACCTAGGGTGTAGTGGGAGTATCACTGACCTAGGACGTCGTAGTGGGAGTATCACTGACCTAGGACGTAGTAGTGGGAGTATCACTGACCTAGGACGTCGTAGTGGGAGTATCACTGACCTAGGACGTCGTAGTGGGAGTATCACTGACCTAGGACGTCGTAGTGGGAGTATCACTGACCTAGGGTGTAGTGGGAGTATCACTGACCTAGGGTGTAGTGGGAGTATCACTGACCTAGGGTGTAGTGGGAGTATCACTGACCTAGGACGTCGTAGTGGGAGTATCACTGACCTAGGGTGTAGTGGGAGTATCACTGACCTAGGACGTCGTAGTGGGAGTATCACCGACCTAGGACGTCGTAGTGGGAGTATCACTGACCTAGGGTGTAGTGGGAGTATCACTGACCTAGGGTGTAGTGGAGTATCACTGACCTAGGGTGTAGTGGGAGTATCACTGACCTAGGACGTCGTAGTGGGAGTATCACTGACCTAGGGTGTAGTGGGAGTATCACTGACCTAGGGTGTAGTGGGAGTATCACTGACCTAGGACGTCGTAGTGGGAGTATCACTGACCTAGGGTGTAGTAGTGGGAGTATCACTGACCTAGGGTGTAGTGGGAGTATCACTGACCTAGGACGTCGTAGTGGGAGTATCACTGACCTAGGGTGTAGTAGTGGGAGTATCACTGACCTAGGGTGTAGTAGTGGGAGTATCACTGACCTAGGGTGTAGTGGAGTATCACTGACCTAGGGTGTAGTGGGAGTATCACTGACCTAGGGTGTAGTGGAGTATCACTGACCTAGGGTGTAGTGGGAGTATCACTGACCTAGGACGTCGTAGTGGGAGTATCACTGACCTAGGGTGTAGTGGGAGTATCACTGACCTAGGACGTCGTAGTGGGAGTATCACTGACCTAGGGTGTAGTAGTGGGAGTATCACTGACCTAGGACGTCGTAGTGGGAGTATCACTGACCTAGGACGTCGTAGTGGGAGTATCACTGACCTAGGACGTCGTAGTGGGAGTATCACTGACCTAGGACGTAGTAGTGGGAGTATCACTGACCTAGGACGTCATAGTGGGAGTATCACTGACCTAGGACGTCGTAGTGGGAGTATCACTGACCTAGGACGTCGTAGTGGGAGTATCACTGACCTAGGGTGTAGTGGGAGTATCACTGACCTAGGGTGTAGTGGGAGTATCACTGACCTAGGGTGTAGTGGGAGTATCACTGACCTAGGACGTCGTAGTGGGAGTATCACTGACCTAGGGTGTAGTGGGAGTATCACTGACCTAGGACGTCGTAGTGGGAGTATCACTGACCTAGGACGTCGTAGTGGGAGTATCACTGACCTAGGGTGTAGTGGGAGTATCACTGACCTAGGGTGTAGTGGGAGTATCACTGACCTAGGGTGTAGTGGGAGTATCACTGACCTAGGGTGTAGTGGAGTATCACTGACCTAGGGCGTAGTGGGAGTATCACTGACCTAGGGTGTAGTGGGAGTATCACTGACCTAGGGTGTAGTGGAGTATCACTGACCTAGGGTGTAGTGGGAGTATCACTGACCTAGGGCGTAGTGGGAGTATCACTGACCTAGGGCGTAGTGGGAGTATCACTGACCTTGGGCGTAGTGGGAGTATCACTGACCTAGGGCGTCGTAGTAGTGGAGTATCACTGACCTAGGGCGTCGTAGTAGTGGAGTATCACTGACCTAGGGCGTAGTGGGAGTATCACTGACCTAGGGCGTCGTAGTAGTGGGAGTATCACTGACCTAGGGCGTCGTAGTAGTGGAGTATCACTGACCTAGGGCGTAGTAGTAGTGGAGTATCACTGACCTAGGGCGTAGTAGTAGTTGAGTATCACTGACCTAGGGCGTAGTGGGAGTATCACTGACCTAGGGCGTAGTGGGAGTATCACTGACCTAGGGCGTAGTAGTAGTGGGAGTATCACTGACCTAGGCCGTAGTAGTGGTGGAGTATCACTGACCTAGGGCGTAGTAGTGGTGGAGTATCACTGACCTAGGGCGTAGTAGTGGTGGAGTATCACTGACCTAGGGCGTAGTAGTGGTGGAGTATCACTGACCTAGGGCGTAGTAGTAGTAGTAGTAGTAGTAGTAGTAGTAGTAGTGGAGTATCACTGACCTAGGGCGTAGTAGTAGTAGTAGTAGTAGTAGTGGAGTATCACTGACCTAGGGCGTAGTAGTGGTGGAGTATCACTGACCTAGGGCGTAGTAGTGGTGGAGTATCACTGACCTAGGGCGTAGTAGTGGTGGAGTATCACTGACCTAGGGCGTAGTAGTGGTGGAGTATCACTGACCTAGGGCGTAGTAGTGGTGGAGTATCACTGACCTAGGGCGTAGTAGTGGTGGAGTATCACTGACCTAGGGCGTAGTAGTAGTAGTAGTAGTAGTAGTAGTAGTAGTGGAGTATCACTGACCTAGGGCGTAGTAGTAGTAGTAGTGGAGTATCACTGACCTAGGGCGTAGTAGTGGTGGAGTATCACTGACCTAGGGCGTAGTAGTGGTGGAGTATCACTGACCTAGGGCGTAGTAGTGGTGGAGTATCACTGACCTAGGGCGTAGTAGTGGTGGAGTATCACTGACCTAGGGCGTAGTAGTAGTAGTAGTAGTAGTAGTAGTGGAGTATCACTGACCTAGGGCGTAGTAGTAGTAGTAGTAGTAGTGGAGTATCACTGACCAATGGGCGTAGTAGTAGTAGTAGTGGAGTATCACTGACCTAGGGCGTAGTAGTGGTGGAGTATCACTGACCTAGGGCGTAGTAGTAGTAGTAGTAGTGGAGTATCACTGACCTAGGGCGTAGTAGTAGTAGTAGTAGTAGTAGTAGTGGAGTATCACTGACCTAGGACATTGTAGTGGGAGTATCACTGACCTAGGGTGTAGTAGTAGTGGGAGTATCACTGACCTAGGGTGTAGTGGTGGAGTATCACTGACCTAGGGCGTAGTGGGAGTATCACTGACCTAGGGCGTCGTAGTAGTGGAGTATCACTGACCTAGGGCGTAGTAGTAGTAGTGGAGTATCACTGACCTAGGACGTTGTAGTGGGAGTATCACTGACCTAGGGCGTAGTAGTGGTGGAGTATCACTGACCTAGGGCGTAGTAGTGGTGGAGTATCACTGACCTAGGGCGTAGTAGTAGTAGTAGTAGTAGTAGTAGTAGTAGTAGTGGAGTATCACTGACCTAGGGCGTAGTAGTAGTAGTAGTAGTAGTAGTGGAGTATCACTGACCAATGGGCGTAGTAGTAGTAGTAGTGGAGTATCACTGACCTAGGGCGTAGTAGTAGTGGGAGTATCACTGACCTAGGGCGTAGTAGTGGGAGTATCACTGACCTAGGGCGTAGTAGTAGTAGTAGTGGAGTATCACTGACCTAGGGCGTAGTAGTAGTAGTAGTAGTGGAGTATCACTGACCTAGGGCGTAGTAGTAGTGGAGTATCACTGACCTAGGGCGTAGTAGTAGTGGTTTAGTATCACTGACCTAGGGCGTAGTAGTAGTGGAGTATCACTGACCTAGGGCGTAGTAGTAGTAGTGGAGTATCACTGACCTAGGGCGTAGTAGTAGTGGAGTATCACTGACCTAGGGTGTAGTAGTAGTGGAGTATCACTGACCTAGGGCGTAGTAGTAGTGGTGGAGTATCACTGACCTAGGGCGTAGTAGTGGAGTATCACTGACCTAGGGCGTAGTAGTAGTAGTGGAGTATCACTGACCTAGGGCGTAGTAGTAGTGGAGTATCACTGACCTAGGGCGTAGTAGTAGTGGAGTATCACTGACCTAGGGCGTAGTAGTAGTGGTGGAGTATCACTGACCTAGGGCGTAGTAGTAGTGGAGTATCACTGACCTAGGGCGTAGTAGGCTATCCTCAGAGGCAGGGCCAGAGTGAAGAGGACGTCGGAGGCGGCCAGGTTGGCAGAGTAGAGCGTGGTAGAGTTGATCTGGGCCAGGTTGGGTCTGATGACGTGCAGTGCCAGGGCGTTACCTAGGAGGCCGAGCGTGAAGACCAGGCTGTAGTGGAGAGACATGAGGACGCGGGCGACGGGGCGGTGGTCGTACAGGTTGGTGCAGACCAGGGAGGAGGAGGTGTTGGAGTCCAGGTTCAGAGTGGAGTTCACACCCTCCGACCACGACATGATGGTTAGTAACAGGAAGTGTAAATCTGAAGCACAGCAGGTGAGGGTTTGGGTGAAGACACTTGCAGTAGTTTAAAATCAACAGACAAAAGCAATGTTCCATTTGTCTTGCATCATTTGCTCTATAACACTCATGTAGTAATTACAACCCCAAATATACCCACAATTTGTGGGGGGAAATTCACTTTCCTGTGAAAAATGTCTATGCTTAAACCTGTGTAAACTACATACTGTATTATACAGTGGTGGAAAAAGTACCCAATTGTCATACTTTAGTAAAAGTATAGAAATAGAAATATTTAATAGAAAGTGATTCAAGTGAAAGTCAGCCAGTGAAATACTTATTGAGTAAAAGTCTAAAAGTATTTGGCTGTAAATATATAAGATACCTTTTTAATAGAAAGTGACTCAAGTGAAAGTCAGCCAGTGAAATACTTCTTGAGTAAAAGTCTAAAAGTATTTGGGTTGTAAATATATTTAAGTGTAAAAAGTACATGTAATTGCTCAAATATACTTGTGTCAAAAGTAAAAGTGAAAGTATAAATGACTTGTTTAGTGAGTCCTCCAGGCCGGAGGCAGGAGGGATGACCACGTGTGCTCTTGAAAGTGCGTGAATTTGACAATTTTCCTGTCCTGCTAATAAGCATTGAAAATGTAATGAGTACTTTGGGTGTCAGAAAATGTACGGAGTAAAAAGTACAATATTTTCTTTAGGAATGTAAGTGAAGTAAAAGTAAAATTGTCAAAAATATAAAAATTGAAGTACAGATTCTACAAAAAACTACTGAAGTAGTACTTTAATGTATTTTTACTTAAGTACGTTACACCACTGGTATTATACTGTACCGTACCTGTGTAAACTACATACTGTATTATAGTATCATATCTGTGTAAACTACATACTGTATTATACTATCATACCTGTGTAAACGACAGTGTAATACTGTATCATACCTGTGTAAACCACATACTGTATTATACTATCATACCTGTGTAAACCACATACTGTATTATACTATCATACCTGTGTAAACCACATACTGTATTATACTATCATACCTGTGTAAACCACATACTGTATTATACTGTACCATACCTGTGTAAACCACATACTGTATTATACTATCATACCTGTGTAAACCACATACTGTATGATACTGTATCATACCTGTGTAAACGACAGTGTAATACTGTATCATACCTGTGTAAACCACATACTGAATGATACTGCATCATACCTGTGTAGACCACATACTGTATGATACTGTACTCACCAGATGGAAGCGCTCTTAACTCTCAGTCGTCAGTGGTGTTTCAGGAGGGACGTTGGTCCCCTGTGTGACTCCAGAGCCAGGTGTCAGGTCAGCCAGAGAATGAAACTCAACAAGTATTAGATATATTTATCTTTTCTTTGCATCAGCTACGGCCGACTAGGCAGAAGTGTGCAGCTTCTGCCACAGCCAGTACCCAGACACACACTTATCATTTCCTGCACCGCAAGCAAACCCCTCCTACATTTATTCTGAGTGGGTGTGTGTGTGTGTGGGTGCAAGCGTCTCTTCGAAATTTGTAAATATGAATTTATTTGATCAACAGGATGAATAATTTTCAGCATGTGTATTCATGTTTGTAAGGATATCAAGCACTCCAGATGATATTGAGGGCACAAATAGGCTGATTGTCAGCTGTTCTTCATGTGAACAGAGTAGAAATTAGAGTAAAGAGGAAGAAGTATATTGACCCAATCGTGACTAGGGCTGGGAATTACCGGGGGGCCTCGTGGTGTGATATTACCGGGGGGCCTCGTGATGTGATATTACCAGGGGACCTCGTGGTGTGATATTACCGGGGGGGCCTCGTGGTGTGATATTACCGGGGGGCCTCGTGGTGTGATATTACCGGGGGGCCTCGTGGTGTGATATTACCGGGGGGCCTCGTGGTGTGATATTACCGGGGGGCCTCGTGATGTGATATTACCAGGGGACCTCGTGGTGTGATATTACCAGGGGGCCTCGTGGTGTGATATTACCGGGGGGGCCTCGTGGTGTGATATTACCGGGGGGCCTCGTGGTGTGATATTACCGGGGGGCCTCGTGGTGTGATATTACCGGGGGGCCTCGTGGTGTGATATTACCGGGGGGCCTCGTGGTGTGATATTACCGGGGGGGCCTCGTGGTGTGATATTACCGGGGGGCCTCGTGGTGTGATATTACCGGGGGGCCTCGTGGTGTGATATTACCGGGGGGCCTCGTGGTGTGATATTACCGGGGGGCCTCGTGGTGTGATATTACCGGGGGGCCTCGTGGTGTGATATTACCGGGGGGCCTCGTGGTGTGATATTACCGGGGGGGCCTCGTGATGTGATATTACCGGGGGGGCCTCGTGGTGTGATATTACCGGGGGGCCTCGTGGTGTGATATTACCGGGGGGCCTCGTGGTGTGATATTACCAGGGGACCTCGTGGTGTGATATTACCAGGGGACCTCGTGGTGTGATATTACCGGGGGGCCTCGTGGTGTGATATTACCGGGGGGCCTCGTGGTGTGATATTACCGGGGGGGCCTCGTGGTGTGATATTACCGGGGGGCCTCGTGGTGTGATAGAGAGAGAGTGAAAACACATTGTCTCCCTATTTAAAAAGATGGAGAATACGCTATGAAGGAAACCTACTGTAGTTTTGGTGCAGCTACAGCCAACTGGACATGTAACTGTATGGATCTGTCTCCTCCCATCACTACTAATGACCCTCTCATGACCTCTCTGGGCTGCTGTCATGTTCCTCATTCTGATCCTTCATGTGGAGTTCATAAAAAATGAATCTCTACTTTTAATACGAACTGTATTCATACCCTCAGGCTCTCACTATTACTAGTAGGTGTGTGTGTGTGTGTGTGTGTGTGTGTGTGTGTGTGTGTGTGTGTGTGTGTGTGTGTGTGTGTGTGTGTGTGTGTGTGTGTGTGTGTGTGTGTGTGTGTGTGTGTGTGCGTCAAGCATGGACATATCAGATATGGCTCATCCTGTGATGCTCATCTCCATTCTGTGTGTGTGTGTGACTGTGCGTGTCCTTGTGTGTGCATGTGTGGGTGACTGTGTGTGTGTGGGTGACTGTCCGTGTGGGTGACTGTGCGTGTCCGTGTGTGTGTGTGTGTGTGTGGGCGACCATGCGTGTCCTCGTGTGTGTATGTGTGGGTGACTGCGTGTCCGTGTGTGTGTGTGTGTGTGTGTGTGTGGGTGACTGTGCGTGTCCTCGTGTGTGTGTGGGTGACTGCGTGTCCGTGTGTGTGTGTGTGTGGGTGGGTGACTGCGTGTCCTGGTGTGGGTGACTGTGCGTGTCCTGGTGTGTGTGGGGGTGACTGTGTGGGTGACTGTGCGTGTCCTGGTGTGTGTGTGTGTGTTTGTGACTGTGCGTGTCCTGGTGTGTGTGTGGGTGACTGTGCGTGTCCTGGTGTGTGTGTGGGTGGGTGACTGTGCGTGTCCTGGTGTGTGTGTGGGTGACTGTGCGTGTCCTGGTGTGTGTGTGGGTGACTGTGCGTGTCCTGGTGTGTGTGTGGGTGACTGTGCGTGTCCTGGTGTGTGTGTGGGTGACTGTGCGTGTCCTGGTGTGTGTGTGGGTGACTGTGCGTGTCCTGGTGTGTGTGTGTGGGGGACTGTGCGTGTCCTGGTGTGTGTGTGTGTGACTGTGCGTGTCCTGGTGTGTGTGTGTGTGTGACTGTGCGTGTCCTGGTGTGTGTGTGGGTGACTGTGCGTGTCCTGGTGTGTGTGTGGGTGACTGTGCGTGTCCTGGTGTGTGTGTGGGTGACTGCGTGTCCTGGTGTGTGTGGGTGACTGTGCGTGTCCTGGTGTGTGTGTGTGTGGGTGACTGTGTGTGTGTGTGACTGTGCGTGTCCTGCTGTGAGTGACTGTAATGGCAGGGCTCTGAGGTTAGCTGCTGGTCTATAATGATTCACTCTTACTTCCTCTAATAGAAATATACTTTACTGTATATCTGCTCAGAGGTTTGGTGTTTGTGAACAGAACATTGTTTTAACCATCTTCTCCTTTCCTTTCCTCCTTTCCTCCTCACCTCCCCTCTCTCCTTCCCTCCCCTCTCTCCTTCCCCATCCCCTCTCTCTTCCTTACCTCCCCTCTCTCCTTCCCTCCCCTCTCTCATCCTCACCTCCCCTCTCTCATCCTCACCTCCCCTCTCTCATCCTCACCTCCCCTCTCTCCTTCCCCATCCCCTCTCTCCTCCTCACCTCCTCCTCTCTCCTCCTCACCTCCTCCTCTCTCCTCCTCACCTCCCCCTCTCTCCTTCCCCATCCCCTCTCTCCTCCTCACCTCCCCTCTCTCCTCCTCACCTCCCCTCTCTCCTCCACCTCCCCTCACTCCTTCCCCATCCCCTCTCTCCTTCCCCATCCCCTCTCTCCTTCCCCATCCCCTCTCTCCTTCCCCATCCCCTCTCTCCTCCTCACCTCCCCTCTCTCCTCCTCACCTCCCCTCTCTCCTCCTCACCTCCATCCTCTCCTCCTCTCCTCCTCACCTCCCCTCTCTCCTTCCCCTCTCCTCTCTCCTCCTCACCTCCCCTCCCCTCTCTCCTTCCCTCTCCACTCTCCTCCTCACCTCCTCTCTCCTTCCCCTCTCCTCTCTCCTCACCTCCCCTCTCTCCTTCTCCTCTCCTCTCTCCTTCCCCTCTCCTCTCTCCTCCTCACTTCTCCTCTCTCCTTCCCTCTCCTCTCTCCTTCCTCTCTCCTCCTCACCTCCCCTCTCCTTCCCTCTCCTCTCTCCTCCTCACCTCCCCTCTCTCCTTCCCTCTCCTCCTCACCTCCCCTTCCCTCTCCTCTCTCCTCCTCACCTCCCCTCTCTCCTTCCCTCTCCTCTCTCCTTCCCCTCTCCTCTCTCCTCCTCACCTCCCCTCTCTCCTTCCCTCTCCTCTCTCCTTCCCCTCTCCTCCTCACCTCCCCTCTCCTCTCCTCACCTCCCCTCTCTCCTCTCCTCTCTCCTCCTCACCTCCCCTCTCTCCTTCCCTCTCCTCTCTCCTCCTCACCTCCCCTCTCTCCTTCCCCCTCTCCTCCTCACCTCTCCTCCAGGCTAGGCCCAGTGTTCAGCCTGTTTGTACCTTTCCATTCCTCCATCCCCAAGGTTCCAGTCACTCAACTCCTTGGTCAGATCTCCGTAACTAACAAGTCCCTGGTTTACATTGTAGGCCTGCAGGTATGTAGAGTTACATAGTGTTCAGCATGGTGAGGGTCAGTGGTTAATATGTAGAGTTACATAGTGTTCAGCATGGTGGGGGTTAATATGTAGAGTTACATAGTGTTCAGCATGGTGGGGGTTAATATGTAGAGTTACATAGTGTTCAGCATGGTGGGGGTCAATATGTAGAGTTACATAGTGTTCAGCATGGTGGGGGTTAATATGTAGAGTTACATAGTGTTCAGCATGGTGGGGGTCAGTGGTTAATATGTAGAGTTGCATAGTGTTCAGCATGGTGGGGGTTAATATGTAGAGTTACATAGTGTTCAGCATGGTGGGGGTCAGTGGTTAATATGTAGAGTTACATAGTGTTCAGCATGGTGGGGGTTAATATGTAGAGTTACATAGTGTTCAGCATGGTGGGGGTTAATATGTAGAGTTACATAGTGTTCAGCATGGTGGGGGTCAGTGGTCAATATGTAGAGTTACATAGTGTTCAGCATGGTGGGGGTTAATATGTAGAGTTACATAGTGTTCAGCATGGTGGGGGTCAATATGTAGAGTTACATAGTGTTCAGCATGGTGGGAGTTAATATGTAGTTACATAGTGTTCAGCATGGTGGGGGTTAATATGTAGAGTTGCATAGTGTTCAGCATGGTGGGGGTTAATATGTAGAGTTACATAGTGTTCAGCATGGTGGGGGTTAATATGTAGAGTTACATAGTGTTCAGCATGGTGGGGGTTAATATGTAGAGTTACATAGTGTTCAGCATGGTGGGGGTTAATATGTAGAGTTACATAGTGTTCAGCATGGTGGGGGTTAATATGTAGAGTTACATAGTGTTCAGCATGGTGGGGGTCAGTGGTTAATATGTAGAGTTACATAGTGTTCAGCATGGTGGGGGTTAATATGTAGAGTTACATAGTGTTCAGCATGGTGGGGGTCAATATGTAGAGTTACATAGTGTTCAGCATGGTGGGGGTTAATATGTAGAGTTACATAGTGTTCAGCATGGTGGGGGTCAGTGGTTAATATGTAGAGTTGCATAGTGTTCAGCATGGTGGGGGTTAATATGTAGAGTTACATAGTGTTCAGCATGGTGGGGGTCAGTGGTTAATATGTAGAGTTACATAGTGTTCAGCATGGTGGGGGTTAATATGTAGAGTTACATAGTGTTCAGCATGGTGGGGGTTAATATGTAGAGTTACATAGTGTTCAGCATGGTGGGGGTCAGTGGTCAATATGTAGAGTTACATAGTGTTCAGCATGGTGGGGGTCAGTGGTCAATATGTAGAGTTACATAGTGTTCAGCATGGTGGGGGTTAATATGTAGACTTACATAGTGTTCAGCATGGTGGGGGTCAATATGTAGAGTTACATAGTGTTCAGCATGGTGGGAGTTAATATGTAGTTACATAGTGTTCAGCATGGTGGGGGTTAATATGTAGAGTTAAATAGTGTTCAGCATGGTGGGGGTTAATATGTAGAGTTACATAGTGTTCAGCATGGTGGGGGTCAGTGGTTAATATGTAGAGTTACATAGTGTTCAGCATGGTGGGGGTCAATATGTAGAGTTACATAGTGTTCAGCATGGTGGGGGTTAATATGTAGTTACATAGTGTTCAGCATGGTGGGGGTTAATATGTAGAGTTACATAGTGTTCAGCATGGTGGGGGTCAGTGGTTACTATGTAGTTACATAGTGTTCAGCATGGTGGGGGTTAATATGTAGAGTTACATAGTGTTCAGCATGGTGGGGGTCAGTGGTTAATATGTAGAGTTACATAGTGTTCAGCATGGTGGGGGTCAATATGTAGAGTTACATAGTGTTCAGCATGGTGGGGGTCAGTGGTTAATATGTAGAGTTACATAGTGTTCAGCATGGTGGGGGTCAATATGTAGAGTTACATAGTGTTCAGCATGGTGGGGGTTAATATGTAGAGTTACATACTGTTCAGCATGGTGGGGGTCAGTGGTTAATATGTTGAGTTACATAGTGTTCAGCATGGTGGGGGTTAATATGTAGAGTTAAATAGTGTTCAGCATGGTGGGAGTTAATATGTAGTTACATAGTGTTCAGCATGGTGGGGGTCAGTGGTTAATATGTAGAGTTACATAGTGTTCAGCATGGTGGGGGTTAATATGTAGAGTTACATAGTGTTCAGCATGGTGGGGGTTAATATGTAGAGTTACATAGTGTTCAGCATGGTGGGGGTCAGTGGTCAATATGTAGAGTTACATAGTGTTCAGCATGGTGGGGGTTAATATGTAGAGTTACATAGTGTTCAGCATGGTGGGGGTCAATATGTAGAGTTACATAGTGTTCAGCATGGTGGGAGTTAATATGTAGTTACATAGTGTTCAGCATGGTGGGGGTTAATATGTAGAGTTAAATAGTGTTCAGCATGGTGGGGGTCAATATGTAGAGTTACATAGTGTTCAGCATGGTGGGGGTCAGTGGTTAATATGTAGAGTTACATAGTGTTCAGCATGGTGGGGGTCAATATGTAGTTACATAGTGTTCAGCATGGTGGGGGTTAATATGTAGAGTTACATAGTGTTCAGCATGGTGGGGGTTAATATGTAGAGTTACATAGTGTTCAGCATGGTGGGGGTTAATATGTAGAGTTACATAGTGTTCAGCATGGTGGGGGTTAATATGTAGAGTTACATAGTGTTCAGCATGGTGGGGGTTAATATGTAGAGTTACATAGTGTTCAGCATGGTGGGGGTCAGTGGTTAATATGTAGAGTTACATAGTGTTCAGCATGGTGGGGGTTAATATGTAGAGTTACATAGTGTTCAGCATGGTGGGGGTCAATATGTAGAGTTACATAGTGTTCAGCATGGTGGGGGTTAATATGTAGAGTTACATAGTGTTCAGCATGGTGGGGGTCAGTGGTTAATATGTAGAGTTGCATAGTGTTCAGCATGGTGGGGGTTAATATGTAGAGTTACATAGTGTTCAGCATGGTGGGGGTTAATATGTAGAGTTAAATAGTGTTCAGCATGGTGGGGGTTAATATGTAGAGTTACATAGTGTTCAGCATGGTGGGGGTCAGTGGTTAATATGTAGAGTTACATAGTGTTCAGCATGGTGGGGGTCAATATGTAGAGTTACATAGTGTTCAGCATGGTGGGGGTTAATATGTAGTTACATAGTGTTCAGCATGGTGGGGGTTAATATGTAGAGTTACATAGTGTTCAGCATGGTGGGGGTTAATATGTAGAGTTACATAGTGTTCAGCATGGTGGGGGTCAGTGGTTAATATGTAGAGTTACATAGTGTTCAGCATGGTGGGGGTCAATATGTAGAGTTACATAGTGTTCAGCATGGTGGGGGTCAGTGGTTAATATGTAGAGTTACATAGTGTTCAGCATGGTGGGGGTCAATATGTAGAGTTACATAGTGTTCAGCATGGTGGGGGTTAATATGTAGAGTTACATACTGTTCAGCATGGTGGGGGTCAGTGGTTAATATGTAGAGTTACATAGTGTTCAGCATGGTGGGGGTTAATATGTAGAGTTAAATAGTGTTCAGCATGGTGGGAGTTAATATGTAGTTACATAGTGTTCAGCATGGTGGGAGTTAATATGTAGAGTTACATAGTGTTCAGCATGGTGGGGGTTAATATGTAGAGTTACATAGTGTTCAGCATGGTGGGGGTCAGTGGTTAATATGTAGAGTTACATAGTGTTCAGCATGGTGGGGTTCAGTGGTTAATATGTAGAGTTACATAGTGTTCAGCATGGTGGGAGTTAATATGTAGAGTTACATAGTGTTCAGCATGGTGGGGGTCAATATGTAGAGTTACATAGTGTTCAGCATGGTGGGGGTTAATATGTAGAGTTACATAGTGTTCAGCATGATGGGGGTCAATATGTAGAGTTACATAGTGTTCAGCATGGTGGGGGTTAATATGTAGAGTTACATAGTGTTCAGCATGGTGGGGGTCAGTGGTTAATATGTAGAGTTACATAGTGTTCAGCATGGTGGGGGTTAATATGTAGAGTTACATAGTGTTCAGCATGGTGGGGGTTAATATGTAGAGTTAAATAGTGTTCAGCATGGTGGGGGTCAGTGGTTAATATGTAGAGTTACATAGTGTTCAGCATGGTGGGGGTCAGTGGTTAATATGTAGAGTTACATAGTGTTCAGCATGGTGGGGGTTAATATGTAGAGTTACATAGTGTTCAGCATGGTGGGGGTCAATATGTAGAGTTACATAGTGTTCAGCATGGTGGGGGTCAGTGGTTAATATGTAGAGTTACATAGTGTTCAGCATGGTGGGGGTCAATATGTAGAGTTACATAGTGTTCAGCATGGTGGGGGTCAGTGGTTAATATGTAGAGTTACATAGTGTTCAGCATGGTGGGGGTCAGTGGTTAATATGTAGAGTTACATAGTGTTCAGCATGGTGGGGGTTAATATGTAGAGTTACATAGTGTTCAGCATGGTGGGGGTCAATATGTAGAGTTACATAGTGTTCAGCATGGTGGGGGTCAATATGTAGAGTTACATAGTGTTCAGCATGGTGGGGGTTAATATGTAGAGTTACATAGTGTTCAGCATGGTGGGGGTCAGTGGTTAATATGTAGAGTTACATAGTGTTCAGCATGGTGGGGGTCAATATGTAGTTACATAGTGTTCAGCATGGTGGGGGTCAATATGTAGAGTTACATAGTGTTCAGCATGGTGGGGGTTATTATGTGGAGTTACATAGTGTTCAGCATGGTGGGAGTTAATATGTAGTTAGTTACATAGTGTTCAGCATGGTGGGGGTCAGTGGTCAATATGTAGAGTTACATAGTGTTCAGCATGGTGGGGGTTAATATGTAGAGTTACATAGTGTTCAGCATGGTGGGGGTCAATATGTAGAGTTACATAGTGTTCAGCATGGTGGGAGTTAATATGTAGTTACATAGTGTTCAGCATGGTGGGGGTTAATATGTAGAGTTAAATAGTGTTCAGCATGGTGGGGGTCAATATGTAGAGTTACATAGTGTTCAGCATGGTGGGGGTCAGTGGTTAATATGTAGAGTTACATAGTGTTCAGCATGGTGGGGGTCAATATGTAGTTACATAGTGTTCAGCATGGTGGGGGTTAATATGTAGAGTTACATAGTGTTCAGCATGGTGGGGGTTAATATGTAGAGTTACATAGTGTTCAGCATGGTGGGGGTTAATATGTAGAGTTACATAGTGTTCAGCATGGTGGGGGTTAATATGTAGAGTTACATAGTGTTCAGCATGGTGGGGGTCAGTGGTTAATATGTAGAGTTACATAGTGTTCAGCATGGTGGGGGTTAATATGTAGAGTTACATAGTGTTCAGCATGGTGGGGGTCAATATGTAGAGTTACATAGTGTTCAGCATGGTGGGGGTCAGTGGTTAATATGTAGAGTTACATAGTGTTCAGCATGGTGGGGGTTAATATGTAGAGTTACATAGTGTTCAGCATGGTGGGGGTTAATATGTAGAGTTACATAGTGTTCAGCATGGTGGGGGTCAGTGGTCAATATGTAGAGTTACATAGTGTTCAGCATGGTGGGGGTTAATATGTAGAGTTACATAGTGTTCAGCATGGTGGGGGTCAATATGTAGAGTTACATAGTGTTCAGCATGGTGGGAGTTAATATGTAGTTACATAGTGTTCAGCATGGTGGGGGTTAATATGTATAGTTAAATAGTGTTCAGCATGGTGGGGGTTAATATGTAGAGTTACATAGTGTTCAGCATGGTGGGGGTCAGTGGTTAATATGTAGAGTTACATAGTGTTCAGCATGGTGGGGGTCAATATGTAGAGTTACATAGTGTTCAGCATGGTGGGGGTTAATATGTAGTTACATAGTGTTCAGCATGGTGGGGGTTAATATGTAGAGTTACATAGTGTTCAGCATGGTGGGGGTCAGTGGTTAATATGTAGAGTTACATAGTGTTCAGCATGGTGGGGGTCAATATGTAGAGTTACATAGTGTTCAGCATGGTGGGGGTCAGTGGTTAATATGCAGAGTTACATAGTGTTCAGCATGGTGGGGGTCAATATGTAGAGTTACATACTGTTCAGCATGGTGGGGGTCAGTGGTTAATATGTAGAGTTACATAGTGTTCAGCATGGTGGGGGTTAATATGTAGAGTTAAATAGTGTTCAGCATGGTGGGAGTTAATATGTAGTTACATAGTGTTCAGCATGGTGGGGGTTAATATGTAGAGTTACATAGTGTTCAGCATGGTGGGGGTTAATATGTAGAGTTACATAGTGTTCAGCATGGTGGGGGTCAGTGGTTAATATGTAGAGTTACATAGTGTTCAGCATGGTGGGGTTCAGTGGTTAATATGTAGAGTTACATAGTGTTCAGCATGGTGGGAGTTAATATGTAGAGTTACATAGTGTTCAGCATGGTGGGGGTCAATATGTAGAGTTACATAGTGTTCAGCATGGTGGGGGTTAATATGTAGAGTTACATAGTGTTCAGCATGGTGGGGGTTAATATGTAGAGTTACATAGTGTTCAGCATGGTGGGGGTCAGTGGTTAATATGTAGAGTTACATAGTGTTCAGCATGGTGGGGGTTAATATGTAGAGTTACATAGTGTTCAGCATGGTGGGGGTTAATATGTAGAGTTAAATAGTGTTCAGCATGGTGGGGGTCAGTGGTTAATATGTAGAGTTACATAGTGTTCAGCATGGTGGGGGTCAGTGGTTAATATGTAGAGTTACATAGTGTTCAGCATGGTGGGGGTCAATATGTAGAGTTACATAGTGTTCAGCATGGTGGGGGTCAGTGGTTAATATGTAGAGTTACATAGTGTTCAGCATGGTGGGGTTCAGTGGTTAATATGTAGAGTTACATAGTGTTCAGCATGGTGGGAGTTAATATGTAGAGTTACATAGTGTTCAGCATGGTGGGGGTCAATATGTAGAGTTACATAGTGTTCAGCATGGTGGGGGTTAATATGTAGAGTTACATAGTGTTCAGCATGATGGGGGTCAATATGTAGAGTTACATAGTGTTCAGCATGGTGGGGGTTAATATGTAGAGTTACATAGTGTTCAGCATGGTGGGGGTCAGTGGTTAATATGTAGAGTTACATAGTGTTCAGCATGGTGGGGGTTAATATGTAGAGTTACATAGTGTTCAGCATGGTGGGGGTTAATATGTAGAGTTAAATAGTGTTCAGCATGGTGGGGGTCAGTGGTTAATATGTAGAGTTACATAGTGTTCAGCATGGTGGGGGTCAGTGGTTAATATGTAGAGTTACATAGTGTTCAGCATGGTGGGGGTTAATATGTAGAGTTACATAGTGTTCAGCATGGTGGGGGTCAATATGTAGAGTTACATAGTGTTCAGCATGGTGGGGGTCAGTGGTTAATATGTAGAGTTACATAGTGTTCAGCATGGTGGGGGTCAATATGTAGAGTTACATAGTGTTCAGCATGGTGGGGGTCAGTGGTTAATATGTAGAGTTACATAGTGTTCAGCATGGTGGGGGTCAGTGGTTAATATGTAGAGTTACATAGTGTTCAGCATGGTGGGGGTTAATATGTAGAGTTACATAGTGTTCAGCATGGTGGGGGTCAATATGTAGAGTTACATAGTGTTCAGCATGGTGGGGGTCAATATGTAGAGTTACATAGTGTTCAGCATGGTGGGGGTTAATATGTAGAGTTACATAGTGTTCAGCATGGTGGGGGTCAGTGGTTAATATGTAGAGTTACATAGTGTTCAGCATGGTGGGGGTCAATATGTAGTTACATAGTGTTCAGCATGGTGGGGGTCAATATGTAGAGTTACATAGTGTTCAGCATGGTGGGGGTTATTATGTGGAGTTACATAGTGTTCAGCATGGTGGGAGTTAATATGTAGTTAGTTACATAGTGTTCAGCATGGTGGGGGTCAGTGGTCAATATGTAGAGTTACATAGTGTTCAGCATGGTGGGGGTTAATATGTAGAGTTACATAGTGTTCAGCATGGTGGGGGTTAATATGTAGAGTTACATAGTGTTCAGCATGGTGGGGGTCAGTGGTCAATATGTAGAGTTACATAGTGTTCAGCATGGTGGGGGTTAATATGTAGAGTTACATAGTGTTCAGCATGGTGGGGGTCAATATGTAGAGTTACATAGTGTTCAGCATGGTGGGAGTTAATATGTAGTTACATAGTGTTCAGCATGGTGGGGGTTAATATGTAGAGTTAAATAGTGTTCAGCATGGTGGGGGTCAATATGTAGAGTTACATAGTGTTCAGCATGGTGGGGGTCAGTGGTTAATATGTAGAGTTACATAGTGTTCAGCATGGTGGGGGTCAATATGTAGTTACATAGTGTTCAGCATGGTGGGGGTTAATATGTAGAGTTACATAGTGTTCAGCATGGTGGGGGTTAATATGTAGAGTTACATAGTGTTCAGCATGGTGGGGGTTAATATGTAGAGTTACATAGTGTTCAGCATGGTGGGGGTTAATATGTAGAGTTACATAGTGTTCAGCATGGTGGGGGTTAATATGTAGAGTTACATAGTGTTCAGCATGGTGGGGGTCAGTGGTTAATATGTAGAGTTACATAGTGTTCAGCATGGTGGGGGTTAATATGTAGAGTTACATAGTGTTCAGCATGGTGGGGGTCAATATGTAGAGTTACATAGTGTTCAGCATGGTGGGGGTCAGTGGTTAATATGTAGAGTTACATAGTGTTCAGCATGGTGGGGGTTAATATGTAGAGTTACATAGTGTTCAGCATGGTGGGGGTTAATATGTAGAGTTACATAGTGTTCAGCATGGTGGGGGTCAGTGGTCAATATGTAGAGTTACATAGTGTTCAGCATGGTGGGGGTTAATATGTAGAGTTACATAGTGTTCAGCATGGTGGGGGTCAATATGTAGAGTTACATAGTGTTCAGCATGGTGGGAGTTAATATGTAGTTACATAGTGTTCAGCATGGTGGGGGTTAATATGTATAGTTAAATAGTGTTCAGCATGGTGGGGGTTAATATGTAGAGTTACATAGTGTTCAGCATGGTGGGGGTCAGTGGTTAATATGTAGAGTTACATAGTGTTCAGCATGGTGGGGGTCAATATGTAGAGTTACATAGTGTTCAGCATGGTGGGGGTTAATATGTAGTTACATAGTGTTCAGCATGGTGGGGGTTAATATGTAGAGTTACATAGTGTTCAGCATGGTGGGGGTCAGTGGTTAATATGTAGAGTTACATAGTGTTCAGCATGGTGGGGGTCAATATGTAGAGTTACATAGTGTTCAGCATGGTGGGGGTCAGTGGTTAATATGCAGAGTTACATAGTGTTCAGCATGGTGGGGGTCAATATGTAGAGTTACATACTGTTCAGCATGGTGGGGGTCAGTGGTTAATATGTAGAGTTACATAGTGTTCAGCATGGTGGGGGTTAATATGTAGAGTTAAATAGTGTTCAGCATGGTGGGAGTTAATATGTAGTTACATAGTGTTCAGCATGGTGGGGGTTAATATGTAGAGTTACATAGTGTTCAGCATGGTGGGGGTTAATATGTAGAGTTACATAGTGTTCAGCATGGTGGGGGTCAGTGGTTAATATGTAGAGTTACATAGTGTTCAGCATGGTGGGGTTCAGTGGTTAATATGTAGAGTTACATAGTGTTCAGCATGGTGGGGGTTAATATGTAGAGTTACATAGTGTTCAGCATGGTGGGGGTCAATATGTAGAGTTACATAGTGTTCAGCATGGTGGGAGTTAATATGTAGTTACATAGTGTTCAGCATGGTGGGGGTTAATATGTATAGTTAAATAGTGTTCAGCATGGTGGGGGTTAATATGTAGAGTTACATAGTGTTCAGCATGGTGGGGGTCAGTGGTTAATATGTAGAGTTACATAGTGTTCAGCATGGTGGGGGTCAATATGTAGAGTTACATAGTGTTCAGCATGGTGGGGGTTAATATGTAGTTACATAGTGTTCAGCATGGTGGGGGTTAATATGTAGAGTTACATAGTGTTCAGCATGGTGGGGGTCAGTGGTTAATATGTAGAGTTACATAGTGTTCAGCATGGTGGGGGTCAATATGTAGAGTTACATAGTGTTCAGCATGGTGGGGGTCAGTGGTTAATATGCAGAGTTACATAGTGTTCAGCATGGTGGGGGTCAATATGTAGAGTTACATACTGTTCAGCATGGTGGGGGTCAGTGGTTAATATGTAGAGTTACATAGTGTTCAGCATGGTGGGGGTTAATATGTAGAGTTAAATAGTGTTCAGCATGGTGGGAGTTAATATGTAGTTACATAGTGTTCAGCATGGTGGGGGTTAATATGTAGAGTTACATAGTGTTCAGCATGGTGGGGGTTAATATGTAGAGTTACATAGTGTTCAGCATGGTGGGGGTCAGTGGTTAATATGTAGAGTTACATAGTGTTCAGCATGGTGGGGTTCAGTGGTTAATATGTAGAGTTACATAGTGTTCAGCATGGTGGGAGTTAATATGTAGAGTTACATAGTGTTCAGCATGGTGGGGGTCAATATGTAGAGTTACATAGTGTTCAGCATGGTGGGGGTTAATATGTAGAGTTACATAGTGTTCAGCATGGTGGGGGTTAATATGTAGAGTTACATAGTGTTCAGCATGGTGGGGGTCAGTGGTTAATATGTAGAGTTACATAGTGTTCAGCATGGTGGGGGTTAATATGTAGAGTTACATAGTGTTCAGCATGGTGGGGGTTAATATGTAGAGTTAAATAGTGTTCAGCATGGTGGGGGTCAGTGGTTAATATGTAGAGTTACATAGTGTTCAGCATGGTGGGGGTCAGTGGTTAATATGTAGAGTTACATAGTGTTCAGCATGGTGGGGGTCAATATGTAGAGTTACATAGTGTTCAGCATGGTGGGGGTCAGTGGTTAATATGTAGAGTTACATAGTGTTCAGCATGGTGGGGGTCAATATGTAGAGTTACATAGTGTTCAGCATGGTGGGGGTCAGTGGTTAATATGTAGAGTTACATAGTGTTCAGCATGGTGGGGGTCAGTGGTTAATATGTAGAGTTACATAGTGTTCAGCATGGTGGGGGTTAATATGTAGAGTTACATAGTGTTCAGCATGGTGGGGGTCAATATGTAGAGTTACATAGTGTTCAGCATGGTGGGGGTCAGTGGTTAATATGCAGAGTTACATAGTGTTCAGCATGGTGGGGGTCAATATGTAGAGTTACATACTGTTCAGCATGGTGGGGGTCAGTGGTTAATATGTAGAGTTACATAGTGTTCAGCATGGTGGGGGTTAATATGTAGAGTTAAATAGTGTTCAGCATGGTGGGAGTTAATATGTAGTTACATAGTGTTCAGCATGGTGGGGGTTAATATGTAGAGTTACATAGTGTTCAGCATGGTGGGGGTTAATATGTAGAGTTACATAGTGTTCAGCATGGTGGGGGTCAGTGGTTAATATGTAGAGTTACATAGTGTTCAGCATGGTGGGGTTCAGTGGTTAATATGTAGTTACATAGTGTTCAGCATGGTGGGAGTTAATATGTAGAGTTACATAGTGTTCAGCATGGTGGGGGTCAATATGTAGAGTTACATAGTGTTCAGCATGGTGGGGGTTAATATGTAGAGTTACATAGTGTTCAGCATGGTGGGGGTTAATATGTAGAGTTACATAGTGTTCAGCATGGTGGGGGTCAGTGGTTAATATGTAGAGTTACATAGTGTTCAGCATGGTGGGGGTTAATATGTAGAGTTACATAGTGTTCAGCATGGTGGGGGTTAATATGTAGAGTTAAATAGTGTTCAGCATGGTGGGGGTCAGTGGTTAATATGTAGAGTTACATAGTGTTCAGCATGGTGGGGGTCAGTGGTTAATATGTAGAGTTACATAGTGTTCAGCATGGTGGGGGTCAATATGTAGAGTTACATAGTGTTCAGCATGGTGGGGGTCAGTGGTTAATATGTAGAGTTACATAGTGTTCAGCATGGTGGGGGTCAATATGTAGAGTTACATAGTGTTCAGCATGGTGGGGGTCAGTGGTTAATATGTAGAGTTACATAGTGTTCAGCATGGTGGGGGTCAGTGGTTAATATGTAGAGTTACATAGTGTTCAGCATGGTGGGGGTTAATATGTAGAGTTACATAGTGTTCAGCATGGTGGGGGTCAATATGTAGAGTTACATAGTGTTCAGCATGGTGGGGGTCAATATGTAGAGTTACATAGTGTTCAGCATGGTGGGGGTTAATATGTAGAGTTACATAGTGTTCAGCATGGTGGGGGTCAGTGGTTAATATGTAGAGTTACATAGTGTTCAGCATGGTGGGGGTCAATATGTAGTTACATAGTGTTCAGCATGGTGGGGGTCAATATGTAGAATTACATAGTGTTCAGCATGGTGGGGGTTATTATGTGGAGTTACATAGTGTTCAGCATGGTGGGAGTTAATATGTAGTTAGTTACATAGTGTTCAGCATGGTGGGGGTTAATATGTAGAGTTACATAGTGTTCAGCATGGTGGGGGTTAATATGTAGAGTTACATAGTGTTCAGCATGGTGGGGGTTAATATGTAGAGTTACATAGTGTTCAGCATGGTGGGGGTCAGTGGTTAATATGTAGAGATACATAGTGTTCAGCATGGTGGGGGTCAGTGATTAATATGTAGAGTTACATAGTGTTCAGCATGGTGGGGGTTAATATGTAGAGTTACATAGTGTTCAGCATGGTGGGGGTCAGTGGTTAATATGTCTCTGTGTTGTGTTTCAGCTCCTGACCTCCAGTCCGTTCATGTGGCTCGTTGCTCTCAGTGGACTGGTGAGTTCACACCACACTGACCCTGTTGCATAGCAACCAGCATTATACCCAACCCCTTTATCTCAACCACAGCCGCTTCTTCAGAAGTTGTAAATCCACACGTCTGAACCACACAGCGCGTGTTCCCCTACAGGTCTCTGGGAAGCTGTACCACGGAAACGCTCTGGGGGTGCAGCGGCTGCTCTTCGTACCCCGGTGGCTGTCCCGTGTAGGGGCCTTCGTCCTGGAACCCCTGTTCTCCGGGCCCCCGCCCCCCAATGAACCCCCCCTGGGTATGGGGGCTACTCTGGACATCCAGAGACAGCAGAGGATGGATCTCCATGATCAACAGATGCTGCTGGCCCAGTTCCATCAGGCCAGGAGGAACCACAGACCACCACAGGTATGGACAGACACACACACACAGTACTATTTACACACACACACAGTACTATATACACACACAGTACTACACACACACACACACAGTACAATATACACACACACACAGTACTACACATACACAGTACTATATACACACACAGTACTACACATATACACACACAGTACTACACATACACACACACACACAGTACTATATACACACACACACACAGTACTATATACACACACAGTACTATATACACACACAGTACTATATACACACACACACACACACAGTACTATATACACACACACACACACACACACAGTACTACACACACACACACACAGTACTACACACACACACACACAGTACTACACACACACACACACACAGTACTACACACACACACACACACAGTACTACACACACACACAGTACTACACACACACACACACACACAGTACTACACACACACACACACACACAGTACTACACACACACACAGTACTATACACACACACAGTACTATACACACACAGTACTATACACACACACAGTACTATACACACAGTACTATACACACACAGTACTATACACACACAGTACTATACACACACAGTACTATACACACACACAGTACTACACACACACAGTACTACACACACACAGTACTATACACACACACACACACACACACACACACACACACACATACACACACACACACACAGTACTACACACACACAGCACTATATACAGACACACACAGTACTACACACACACAGTACTACACACACACACACACACACACACACAGTACTACACACACACAGTACTACACACACACAGTACTATACACACACACACACACACACACACACACACACACACACACACACACACACAGTACTACACACACACACAGTACTACACACACACACAGTACTATACACACACAGTACTACACACACACACAGTACTATATACACATACACACAGTACTACACACACAGTACTACACACACACACACACACACACACACACAGTACTACACACACACACACACAGTACTACACACACACACACACACACACACAGTACTACACACACACACACACACAGTACTACACACACAGTACTATACACACACACACACACACAGTACTATACACACACACACACACACACACACACACACAGTACTATACACACACACACACACACACACACAGTACTACACACACACAGTAATACACACACACAGTAATACACACACACACACACACACACACACACACACACAGTACTACACACACACACAGTACTACACACACACAGTACTATACACACACACACACACACACAGTACTACACACACACAGTACTATACACACACAGTACTACACACACACACAGTACTATATACACATACACACAGTACTACACACACAGTACTACACACACACACACACACACACACACAGTACTACACACACAGTACTACACACACACACACACACACACACACACACACACAGTACTACACACACACACACAGTACTACACACACACACACACACACACACACACAGTACTACACACACACACACACACACACACAGTACTACACACACAGTACTATACACACACACACACACACACAGTACTATACACACACACACACACACACAGTACTATACACACACACACACAGTACTACACACACACAGTACTACACACACACACACACACACACACAGTACTACACACACACACAGTACTAGACACACACACACAGTACTAGACACACACACACACACACACACACACACACACACCCACAGACTAATGGACATTCCATTTGACATGACCCTCCTTCTGATCTGTTTTGGCCAATCAGAAGCATGCATGCCTTTGCAGAATATTTAATGCAATCCTCTCATTGGCAGAATGAATGTCCTTCACATGCAAAGGCTACGTGAGTTTATAGTCCTGCCTTTCCAACACACAGCTCCTGGCGGTCTCTGTCTTCTGAACTGATGTGCAGGCAGGGCTCTTCTAAAGTCTACATGACCTTTATTCTGTATAGAAACAGTCATGTTTATATTTATATTGGCCATTTTAGCTTCGATGACATCAGAAGCTCTGTTTTGACATTTGCCTTTTTAAAATAATTGTTCATAAATAATGCCAGTTATTTAATATTAGGAGTACAGCAATCATTCTGGCATTGTTGCAAAGCTCAGATTCTCCCCATTTTCAATTGATCCAATGCTATTTAACCCCCTATGGCTGGTTATGATGGGGAGAAGATCAGAGCTGTAAACTGATCCAATGCTATTTAACCCCCTACGGCTGGTTATGATGGGGAGAAGATCAGAGCTGTAAACTGATCCAATGCTATTTAACCCCCTACAGCTGTTATGATGGGGAGAAGATCAGAGCTGTAAACTGATCCAATGCTATTTAACCCCCTACGGCTGTTATGATGGGGAGAAGATCAGAGCTGTAAACTGATCCAATGCTATTTAACCCCCTACGGCTGGTTATGATGGGGAGAAGATCAGAGCTGTAAACTGATCCAATGCTATTTAACCCCCTACGGCTGTTATGATGGGGAGAAGATCAGAGCTGTAAACTGATCCAATGCTATTTAACCCCCTACGGCTGTTATGATGGGGAGAAGATCAGAGCTGTAAACTGATCCAATGCTATTTAACCCCCTACAGCTGTTATGATGGGGAGAAGATCAGAGCTGTAAACTGATCCAATGCTATTTAACCCCCTACGGCTGTTATGATGGGGAGAAGATCAGAGCTGGAAACTGTTTAAAGGTGACGGGCAAAGGTCTCCACCAAAAACTGTGACACTTAATAATTATTATATTTTAGGCTTCATTAAATAAGCCCCCCCCCCCCCACAAAAAAACAATCTATCACTACATTTAGCTGTCATTTCTAAATGTTGGTGAAGATGTCATTCTTGCATTCTATGGCCAGAAAAATACATCATTTGAGGGCTAAATTAATAGGTTAGTGGCCAACTGCAAGGAACACAAGCTACAGACACGGCTTGTATGAGTCATTTTCTCTGTATCAGAAATGAAGCCATTAGACACTTGTATATCTGAAGAAATGAACATGTAAGTCAATAATGATGACTCATAGGCAGTAGTGTGAGCGGACCAAGTCATTGGGCGTCTCTCTAAAGAGGAAAGGTGGAATGAACGAGTCAGGAGGAGCTTTTCTGGATTGAACACAGTTCTCTATTGAGGGCATTTTGTCAACAAAAACACTCCAACATAATCAATGAAAATCTTCCAAGGAAAAACATACATCTTCTTCTCCAGATGAAACAGGAACACAATAGGATTATCTTTAAACTACAACAACAAAAAGTCACGGGCTTGTCACCGTCTTAGTGGTTCTTCCTGGATCGCTCCTCTCTCTCGGTGGCCATCTTCCAGAGATAGTTTTCCCTCCCCCTCTCTGCTGGTTCCATTCTTTCTCTTATAGGGGAAGGAGAGTATGTCATTAGTACCGTCAGCTGTGCTTAATTGACTCTGGTTACCTTGTCTCCCATGCCTTGTTGGGCTACTATCCATGAGCCCAGCCTACCCTCTGGTTGCCTTGTTGGGCTACTATCCGTGAGCCCAGCCTACCCTCTGGTTGCCTTGTTGGGCTACTATCCGTGAGCCCAGCCTACCCTCTGGTTGCCTTGTTGGGCTACTATCCGTGAGCCCAGCCTACCCTCTGGTTGCCTTGTTGGGCTACTATCCATGAGCCCAGCCTGCCCTCTGGTTACCTTGTCTCCCATGCCTTGTTGGGCTACTATCCGTGAGCCCAGCCTGCCCTCTGGTTACCTTGTCTCCCATGCCTTGTTGGGCTACTATCCGTGAGATCAGCCTGCCCTCTGGTTACCTTGTTGGGCTACTATCTGTGAGCCCAGCCTACCCTCTGGTTACCTTGTCTCCCATGCCTTGTTGGGCTACTATCCGTGAGCCCAGCCTGCCCTCTGGTTACCTTGTTGGGCTACTATCCGTGAGCCCAGCCTGCCCTCTGGTTACCTTGTTGGGCTGCTATCCGTGTTCCCAGCTTGCCCTCTGGTTACCTTGTTGGGCTGCTATCCGTGAGCCCAGCCTGCCCTCTGGTTACCTTGTTGGGCTACTATCTGTGAGCCCAGCCTGCCCTCTGGTTACCTTGTTGGGCTACTATCTGTGAGCCCAGCCTACCCTCTGGTTACCTTGTTGGGCTACTATCTGTGAGCCCAGCCTGCCCTCTGGTTACCTTGTTGGGCTACTATCCGTGAGCCCAGCTTGCCCTCTGGTTACCTTGTTGGGCTGCTATCCGTGAGCCCAGCTTGCCCTCTGGTTACCTTGTTGGGCTACTATCCGTGAGCCCAGCCTGCCCTCTGGTTACCTTGTTGGGCTACTATCCGTGAGCCCAGCCTGCCCTCTGGTTACCTTGTCTCCCATGCCTTGTTGGGCTGCTATCCCTGAGCCCAGCCTGCCCTCTGGTTGCCTTGTTGGGCTACTATCCGTGAGCCCAGCCTGCCCTCTGGTAACCTTGTTGGGCTGCTATCCGTGAGCCCAGCCTGCCTTCTGGTTACCTTGTTGGGCTACTATCCGTGAGCCCAGCCTGCCTTCTGGTTGCCTTGTTGGGCTACTATCCGTGAGCCCAGCCTGCCCTCTGGTTACCTTGTTGGGCTACTATCCGTGAGCCCAGCCTGCCCTCTGGTTACCTTGTCTCCCATGCCTTGTTGGGCTACTATCCGTGAGCCCAGCCTGCCCTCTGGTTACCTTGTCTCCCATGCCTTGTTGGGCTACTATCCGTGAGCCCAGCCTGCCCTCTGGTGGTCCTTCCACTGCAGATAATGAGAGTTAGCTAGCTATAGCCACATAGTGAATTTCCGATCATTGTGATGAGTCTTCCATTTATATCAAATCACATTTTATTGGTCACATGTTTAGCAGATGTTATTGCGGGTGTAGTGAAATGCTTGTGTTTCTAGTTCCAACAATGCAGTAATATCTAACAATACACACAAATCTAAAAGTAAAACTGGCAACGCATAAACAATATAATTAGAGAGAGAAACTCAAAATACCAACGTGTGAGAAATACTGGACTTTATTAATGTTTCCATGGAACCAACCAAAATCATACAATTATTTAATACAAAATACATTTCACCAAAATCAAGGTTTCGTAATTATTGGCACTCCTCATTTCGTACTTAGTGCCACCACCTCTGGCAAGGATAACAGCATGGAGTCTTTTCTTGTGATGTTTGACAAGGTTAAGGAACACATTTGGAGGGATGTTGGACCATTCCTCAATGCAGATCCTTTCAAGATCCTTCACATCCGTGGGCTTGTGCTTATTAACTTCCCTCTTCAACTCAGCACACAGGTTTTTGATTGGATTGAGGTCCGGCAACAGATGGCCATGGCAGAACATTGATGTTGTTGTCACAGAACCATTTCTGTGCGGATCTTGAGGTATGTTTTGGGTCTTGGTCTTGTTGGAAAGTCCACCTACGGCTAAGTCCCAGCCTTCCTTGCAGAGGCAACCAGATTGTCAGATACTTGGTGGAATTCATTATGCCATCAATCGTAACCAGTGCCCCTGGACCTCTGGAATTAAAACAGACCCAAAACATCACTGACCCCCCTCCATATTTCACCGTGCCTCTCCTTGTATGCATCTCTGTTTCGACGCCAAACATGCCAATGCTGTATCTGACCAGAACGTTCCATTTTGGCCTCATCTGACCAGAGTACCCTCTTCCAGTCATAATTTGAATTACGTTTGTCAAACTCCAAGCGCTTGCGTCTGTGTCTTGGGGTCAGAAAGGGCATTCTTCTGGCAACCCTTCCAAAGAGCCTGTGGTTGTGGAGGTGGAGTCTGATGGTACTTTCTTCTGGCAACCCTTCCAAAGAGCCTGTGGTTGTGGTGGAGTCTGATGGTGCTTTCTTCTGGCAACCCTTCCAAAGAGCCTGTGGTTGTGGAGGCCACCAAGGCCTGCAATTCTTTGACCGTTATTATTGTGGATTTGGTTGCTTCTCTCCCCATCCTCCTCCATATCCTCAGGGGGGAAAATGCATTTGCATGCTCTAACCGTGAGGTTTAACTGTTCCATATCTTTAGAGGTTTTTAAATAATTGCCCTGACAGTGCTCAGTGATATACAGTGCCTTGCGAAAGTATTCGGCCCCCTTGAACTTTGCGACCTTTTGCCACATTTCAGGCTTCAAACATAAAGATATAAAACCTTATTTTTTTGTGAAGAATCAACAACAAGTGGGACACAATCATGAAGTGGAACGACATTTATTGGATATTTCAAACTTTTTTAACAAATCAAAAACTGAAAAATTGGGCGTGCAAAATTATTCAGCCCCCTTAAGTTAATACTTTGTAGCGCCACCTTTTGCTGCGATTACAGCTGTAAGTCGCTTGGGGTATGTCTCTATCAGTTTTGCACATCGAGAGACTGACATTTTTTCCCATTCCTCCTTGCAAAACAGCTCGAGCTCAGTGAGGTTGGATGGAGAGCATTTGTGAACAGCAGTTTTCAGTTCTTTCCACAGATTCTCGATTGGATTCAGGTCTGGACTTTGACTTGGCCATTCTAACACCTGGATATGTTTATTT
This sequence comes from Oncorhynchus clarkii lewisi, assembly GCF_045791955.1. Taxonomy (NCBI): domain Eukaryota; kingdom Metazoa; phylum Chordata; class Actinopteri; order Salmoniformes; family Salmonidae; genus Oncorhynchus; species Oncorhynchus clarkii. Next base: position 55,424 of record NW_027260954.1, read on the forward strand.
TTGAACCATTCCATTGTAGATTTTGCTTTATGTTTTGGATCATTGTCTTGTTGGAAGACAAATCTCCGTCCCAGTCTCAGGTCTTTTGCAGACTCCATCAGGTTTTCTTCCAGAATGGTCCTGTATTTGGCTCCATCCATCTTCCTATCAATTTTAACCATCTTCCCTGTCCCTGCTAAAGAAAAGCAGGCCCAAACCATGATGCTGCCACCACCATGTTTGACAGTGGGGATGGTGTGTTCAGCTGTGTTGCTTTTACGCCAAACATAACGTTTTGCATTGTTGCCAAAAAGTTCAATTTTGGTTTCATCTGACCAGAGCACCTTCTTCCACATGTTTGGTGTGTCTCCCAGGTGGCTTGTGGCAAACTTTAAACGACACTTTTTATGGATATCTTTAAGAAATGGCTTTCTTCTTGCCACTCTCCCATAAAGGCCAGATTTGTGCAATATACGACTGATTGTTGTCCTATGGACAGAGTCTCCCACCTCAGCTGTAGATCTCTGCAGTTCATCCAGAGTGATCATGGGCCTCTTGGCTGCATCTCTGATCAGTCTTCTCCTTGTATGAGCTGAAAGTTTAGAGGGACGGCCAGGTCTTGGTAGATTTGTAGTGGTCTGATACTCCTTCCATTTCAATATTATCGCTTGCACAGTGCTCCTTGGGATGTTTAAAGCTTGGGAAATCTTTTTGTATCCAAATCCGGCTTTAAACTTCTTCACAACAGTATCTCGGACCTGCCTGGTGTGTTCCTTGTTCTTCATGATGCTCTCTGCGCTTTTAACGGACCTCTGAGACTATCACAGTGCAGGTGCATTTATACGGAGACTTGATTACACACAGGTGGATTGTATTTATCATCATTAGTCATTTAGGTCAACATTGGATCATTCAGAGATCCTCACTGAACTTCTGGAGAGAGTTTGCTGCACTGAAAGTAAAGGGGCTGAATAATTTTGCACGCCCAATTTTTCAGGTTTTGATTTTTTTTAAAGTTTGAAATATCCAATAAATGTCGTTCCACTTCATGATTGTGTCCCACTTGTTGTTGATTCTTCACAAAAAAATACAGTTTTATATCTTTATGTTTGAAGCCTGAAATGTGGCAAAAGGTCGCAAAGTTCAAGGGGGCTGAATACTTTCGCAAGGCACTGTATGAAGGTCTTCGACCAGCTGTCTCTTTTGAACTGACAGTTATTTTGTTGACAGCGGGATATTGCATGCTTGTTACCTCATGTTTATACCCTAGTGAAACAGGAAGTGGTGTAATGGCTCCATATAGTTCTTTAAGATTTAGGTACACGTAAATAAGTGGAATTTACTTCCTGGTTGAATTTCGGCAGATGTTACAATAATCATGAAGGGTGCCATTAATTGTGGAACCTTGATTTGGAGGGCATTGATTTTTATTTAAATCAAATTGATTTTGGTGGGTTCCATTGAAGCATTAATAAAGTCCAGTATTTCTCACATGTTGGTATTTTGAGTTTCTTTATAATTTTGTTTTATTTTTGTAAGTATTGGTTGTGCATTGCCAGTCAGGGGTGCCAGTAATTTTGGAGCCCACTGTACATATGAGATGGGTAAAACAGTATGTAAACATTATTAAAGTGACCAGTGATTCCAAGTCTATGTAATAAGGGCAGCAGCCTCTTAAGGAGCAGGGTTCAGTAACTGGGTGGAAGCTACCTAGTGATGGCTATTTAACAGTGATGGCCTTGAGATAGATGTTTTTCAATTACTCTGTCCCAGCTTTGATGCACCTGTACTGACCTCGCCTTTTGGATGATAGCGGGGTGAACAGGCAGTGGCTCGGGTGGTTGTTGTTCTTTGTGATCTGTAACATCAGGTGCTGTAGGTAGAGGCAGGTAGTTTGACACCGGTGATGCGTTGGGCAGACCGCATCACACTCTGGAAAGCCCTGGGGTTGCGGGCGGTGCAGTTGCCATACTAGGTGATACAGCCCGACAGGATGCTCTCAATTGTGAATCTGTAAAAGTTTGTGAGGGTTTTAGGTGCCAAGACAAATTTCTTCAGCATTCCAAAAGAGCATGTTGACAGGTAGCCATGCCTCTTTTAGTGTTAGATCAAAGGTACAAAATCTACTCTGACAAATATTATTGCAGATCACTTTGATGTATTTAGCTTTTCTATAAAGGTTTGGAAAAACAGGGACACCTTTTTCCTGTCACCTTTAACCTGTATCCAAGGCTTTGTATGTGTAGTCTATGGTTAATGATGGCTGTGGTTACTGACACAATAGCCATGTTGCCAGCTAAGTTATTTGTTGGTGCGTGCCCTCTTCAAGGTGTCAGGAGCGTTTCCACAGGGATGCTGGACCATGTTGACTCCAATGCTTTCCACAGTTGTGTCAAGTTGGCTGGATGTCTTTTGGGTGGTTTCTTGATACACAAAGGAAACAGAGTGTTAGAAACCTAACAGAATTACAGTTCTTGGCACAAACCGGTGTGCCTGGCACCTACTACCATACCCCGTTCAAAGGCACTTAAATCTTGCCCATTCACCCTCTGAATGGCACACATAGACAATTCATGTCTCAATTGTCTCAAGGCTTTAAAATCCTTGTTTAACCTGTCTGAACTAAGCTGACTGGGAAAAATCACTTTGAACGGTCCTCTCAGAATTACAAGTTGGAAACTCGGGCATCATCCTAGAGCTCCAACTTCTCTGACTTGAAGATCACTGATGTCGTGATTTTTCCCAGTCTGAGTTATTTTATTATTTTCCCAGAGTTCCCAGTTGTCTTGAACGCACCATGATTGTCCCTCTCGGTCCTTCCCAGAATGGCCTAATGAACTGGAACAGATTTTTCCCATCGCTGAGACACAGAGGACAGAACCTTCCCCCAGAGCCGCAGCCACACCCCTCTCCACAGCAGCTCCACCCCACAGCTCCACCACTGCTGGAGCCCACAGCTCCTCTCTTGGTCAACACTCCTGTAGCTGAAGAACAGGTGAGCACTGTGAGTGAGTGCGGACACGGAATTGCGTTTCTTTACCAGTTTCGTGTTAGCATTTCTCTGATGTTTGTGTGTGTTTATTTCTGTTTCCCTAGGTTGCCAGATTGATGGAGATGGGCTTCTCCAGAATAGATGCTCAGGATGCCCTCAGAGCATCCAACAACGACATCAACGTGGCAACCAACTTTCTACTGCAGCATTTAGGGTAGGGAGGAGTTTGAAAGATGTAGAACCTGAGAGAGAAAAACAACAGAATGAAGTGTGGGTCTGATCCAGTGAGCAGGGTCCTGGGGGTTTGAGGCCAGGGTGCTGCTCTGGAGCTCCAGAGGACTACACAGAGAATAACTCAACACAGACTACACAATTACTATGAGGAAAGGAGAGAGGAGGACAGTAATGCTGCTGCTGTCCACCGTGCTTCCTGAAGGGTGAAGAGGGCTGTCCACAGTGCTTCCTGGTAGTGGGTGCTCAGCCCTGTTCCAGATAGTTTGGATACTCTGTCCTGTCACCTTGCTGCTGAGGGACAGAGGAGGATCAGAAGGCTGCTATTCTCAGGGCTTGTTGCATCTAGTGTCTTCTCTATACTCTAGCATTACCATGGTTCATTACGGCTTCCTCCACCTCACACACACCTTCGCCCAGAAAACATACACACACATTCGCCAGTCCCTAAAGGTTTTATTTTGTGTCATTTGTCCATGGACAGTGATTACAGGAGTTTGTTTGCTTGACTTCTGCAGAATTAATCTAAAATTCCTCAGAATTAATCTAAAATCTTAAAGGGGTTTGAAATGAGGAGAATATACTAAATTATGGAAACTGTCAATCTTGTATACTCAATGAAAAACGTCTGCACATGTACTAATTAGTGGATGGGTTGTATGTTTAGCTGCTCAGTGGCTACATTCTGGTTAACTACACTATGGAATAAAATCATGATGACAAGATATTAATTATTTAAACTGTTTCACTAGTTTTTCACAAAATCATTGAGGACTTAACACTTATTTATATAATTTTTATTTACTTTTTGTTTTATGGGACTGACTGTATAACCGGGGGTGTGCTTGTTGTTTGGTTAACCTGTGCCTGTGTGTGGTGTCATTATGCTACAGATTACAAATGATTAACAATTTAACAAACCGCTTCCAACCACTGAAATATATATGCAATGTGCTCTGCTGTGGTAACCGTGCTGCCCATACAGCGTTACAACAGTATAATGGCCTAATGAATAAACCTACCTCTCACCTTCAGATGATTTTCTGCTTTAATTCACAGCATTACTCATATAACATTTTTATTGTGCTTTGGGATGACTGTGACAAACATGGCGAATAATAGTTCCCGTTTTGAGAGAAATATTAGTTTTACACTGCCATCTCCAGGTCGTTGTTGGAATAGGCAATTTCTGCCAGAGACAAATTGTAAGGTGCTCTGAATGTTGCTGTTTGATTCTCAGCGGAATTAGAAATCATGACAATAAACCCGTTTTTAATTCTACATTTTTTTTTTCGGAAAATGTCTTCTCTTTAACACAAAGTGCTATTCTTTCAACAACAGCCCAGCCAACTTTACCTCCAGAGTCCCATCATCCTCCACTGAAGAACACGTCCGTGTAGACGCAGATGACGTGTCTGCCCGCTGCAGGAAAAGTCTCTGGGTTATGTAGCTACGGAGGCAGACATATCCCAGCTAGTTAACGTTAGCTACCTTATGTCAACTGTCCTATCTGGTGAATTCAAATGCCAGCTAGCCTGTCACCCCCTGTGTAGACAGATATTAACGTTACGCCAAGAAACGTTTAGCTAACTAGGTTCGTCGAGAGAAGAGGAAAATGTGCTCCCTGCACAGAGCGAGAGGCTCTGTTTTGGTGATCTTCCTTCTGCTACACAGCGCTACAAGTTTCTATCTACCGGGTCTGGCCCCTGTTAGTTTTTGTGAACCAGGACAAACTGGGAAAGAGAATGGAGTACCGGACTGTAAGGTAGTTAGATCTAAAAAAAGTAAAAAATGCGCCAACGGTTTCATGCTATCTTCCTTCTAATTATCAGCTGGAAAGTAAAGCTAGCTACCAGTTAACTTGCCTGCTAGCTGCTAATGTTAGCATTCTGAAACTCCTTGGAAGGGATCAGAACAGCTTGCTGTCTTGGTTACCATTTGAAGCTGGATAGCTGTCATAATGATGAATCACTAGGTAACGTTAGTAGAATCTAAAGCTAGTTAGAACCAGTGTTGTTGGCCAACCAGTCACAGTAAGCTATCTGTAATGCATATTGGTCGCTAGAAAGCTAGCTAGCTAATTAGCACCCCCTACGAGCTAGTTGGGCTACTACTTGTGAGACAACTGCTTAACTTGTGTTGTAGACAGCTAATTCGTTTTTTCCATACTTTTGATCAGAAGTTACTTGTCATTCAAATGTTTAATTATGTCCCAAATTCCGTATTATCCTAATTTAAAAGATAGCTGTCAACTGCATGACAGTTGTTCTTTGAGGAAGGGCCTGAATAAGAACTGATAAGAATCAATTCCACTGCGGAACAGGACATCAAGAAATCCTGTAAAGTTATGTAGCCCTCCTCCCTCCCATTTCAGATCTCTAGTCGTTAGCCTAATTGTGCCTTTGAGAAAGAAAAAAAACAGCTGTAATGTGTGCTGTATTCTAGATGTTGTTGCCGATATTTGTCATCTACCATTTTGAGAAAATAACTGTGCGTTTGATTGTTTTTCAGTCGACCATCGAGATATTTGTGAACAGACTGGATTCTGTGGAGTCTGTCTTACCCTATGAATACACTGCGTAAGTACATCAGGAACAACAACTTCTTATTGGTCTTCTACAATTCTCAGTCTTGCTGCAGAAGGCTGTGGGTTCGGTGCTTTTGGACAGTGTTCTTATTGTGTAGATGCAGACTTAGTGTACGGGGAAGATATAGGATGCGTTCCAAATGACTCCCTATACAGTGCACTACTTTTGAGCAGAGACCTATGGGCCGTGGCCAAAAGTAGTGCACTGTGTAAGGAATAGGGTGACATTTGTTAGGAACATGGTGAAGTCAGCCAGGGTAGGACTAGGCAGACTAATACTGTCTGATAAACTAGAGCATCTCTCTGTCACCATCCTCTCTGACTCTTTCTCCTCTCTGTCACTCACCATCCTCTCCTACTCTTTCTCACCTGTCTCTTTCTCCCGCTCTGACTCTTTCTCCTCTCTGTCACCATCCTCTCCTACTCTTTCTCACCTGTCTCTTTCTCCTCTCTGTCACTCACCATCCTCTCTGACTCTTTCTCCCTCTCTGACTCTTTCTTCTCTCTGTCACTATAGCAGCACCAGCGATATCCAACTGTGACTGGAATTCTGAAGTCCATAGACAATGTTAATAATACTCTATTGCAGTGCTTGACTTGGACAGGAACTCACTGGGGCTGAGTTCCGGCACCTCTTATAGAATATTAGCTCATACATAAAAGTATGATGGAGCTCCTGAACCTAAATACAAACAGTACTGGCACCTATTTCAGACCAAGTCCAGCACTGTTCTATTACAGTAGTTCTGCTTCAACAAAATGGCTGCCTATCATGGTTTAGAGAAATAGTCAATAGAAGATATAGATATTGGTTTAAGTCAACGAAACAGGCCAGTTTCAGTCCTTACTCTGGATCTGAAAACTCCAATGGCATTAAATCAAAGATGGGATACTTTGATAACAATAGTACTTAGGGTTATTATGTGGCATCTGAATTACTTTATTTATTATTTTCCTGAGTTAAATGTGATACTAGAGGCCTCAACATGCTCAGCCACAGGAGCTGTTCTGTCAAGCCGTTAGAGGACACTAATGCCCCTTTTCCACCAAGGGGTCGTGGAGAGGGTCAGGGGACTGTAATTGAAGTGACGTTGCAGTGTTAAGTGTGCGTGAGAAATGTGGCCTTCTTTATGTTAGCTTGCTGTGTGACGAGAGAGGGGAGGTTGTTGTTGTTGAAATCTGGGTATCAGATAAAAAGTACCAGCAGCAGATGGTTTAAAAAGGAAGACAAAATGCTCCAGTTTGTGAACTGAAGTAGAAATCATATTAACGTTTCTGCGTTGTTGTTGTGGGAACTCTCAGGGCATGTTCATCTTGTTATGGGCTGGCTTGGTGTTGTGGGCATGTTCATCTTGTTATGGGCTGGCTTGGTGTTGTGGGGAACTCAGGGCATGTTCATCTGGTTATGGGCTGGCTTGGTGTTGTGGGGACTCTCAGGGCATGTTCATCTGGTTATGGGCTGGCTTGGCTTGTTGTCAGGGCATGTTCATCTGGTTACTCTCAGGGCATGTTCATCTGGTTATGGGCTGGCTTGTTGTTGTGGGAACTCTCAGGGCATGTTCATCTTGTTATGGGCTGGCTTGTTGTTGTGGGAACTCTCAGGGCATGTTCATCTGGTTATGGGCTGGCTTGGTGTTGTGGGAACTCTCAGGGCATGTTCATCTTGTTATGGGCTGGCTTGGTGTTGTGGGGAACTCTCAGGGCATGTTCATCTGGTTATGGGCTGGCTTGGTGTTGTGGGGAACTCTCAGGGCATGTTCATCTGGTTATGGGCTGGCTTGGTGTTGTGGGGAACTCTCAGGGCATGTTCATCTGGTTATGGGCTGGCTTGGTGTTGTGGGGAACTCTCAGGGCATGTTCATCTGGTTATGGGCTGGCTTGGTGTTGTGGGGAACTCTCAGGGCATGTTCATCTGGTTATGGGCTGGCTTGGTGTTGTGGGGAACTCAGGGCATGTTCATCTTGTTATGGGCTGTCTTGGTGTTGCTGAAACAGAACGTTTGTCAACTCCCTTTTTCTCTCCTTGTATTCTTCAGGTTTGATTTCTGCGCTATCGACTCCGAGAAGCGCCCGTCTGAGAATTTGGGTCAGGTTTTGTTTGGCGAGAGAATTGAGCCCTCTCCCTACAAGGTGGGTGATGTACACACACACACACACACACACACACTTTAATATCCTGTTGGTATTACATTTCTAATCTCATTACAATGTTCTGCACCTTCATACCTCACTCCGAATGACCGACTCCCCCTTCACTCTGGTGTGTACTACCTGTACCTACATGCTAAATCAGGGATGGGCAACTCTGATGGGGGTGGGGGCCACAAAAAACCTGAGCTCATCATGAGGGGGCCGCAGTTGCTCGCGTGTCTGAGTAGCCACATTCATACCAACCCCGGATAACAAGTTTAGATTGCTACATTTGTTATCCAGTAAGCTATCTGAAATATGTTAGTTGGCATGGGCTAGTTGGCTGACCATCACTGACTGACATAACAAGAGAGAAACTGCTGATTCACAGCAAAATGAGAAATGTCACCCTGTGTATTCTACTGGTCTAACTCTCAGCAGGAAGTTGAGTAAATCATTATATGTCTGTGTGTTGAAGTTTGAGTTCAAGAAGAAGGTGGATTGTAAGCCGGTGTGTACTAAGTCCTACAACACCAACAAGCCAGAGGACAAAGCCCACCTGGACTTTCTGAAGAAAGGCATGTTGCTCAACTACCAGCACCACTGGTAAGATATTCATACTGCTAACTACCAGCACCACTGGTAAGATATTCATACTGGTTAGATATTCATACTGCTAACTACCAGCCCTGCTGGTTAGATATTCATACTGCTAACTACCAGCACCACTGGTAAGATATTCATACTGCTAACTACCAGCACCACTGGTAAGATATTCATACTGCTAACTACCAGCACCACTGGTTAGATATTCATACTGGTTAGATATTCATACTGCTAACTACCAGCCCTGCTGGTTAGATATTCATACTGCTAACTACCAGCACCACTGGTAAGATGTTCATACTGCTAACTACCAGCACCACTGGTAAGATATTTATACTGCTCAACTACCAGCACCACTGGTAAGATATTTATACTGCTCAACTACCAGCACCACTGGTAAGATATTCATACTGCTCAACTACCAGCACCACTGGTAAGATATTTATACTGCTCAACTACCAGCACCACTGGTAAGATATTTATACTGCTCAACTACCAGCACCACTGGTAAGATATTTATACTGCTCAACTACCAGCACCACTGGTAAGATATTTATACTGCTCAACTACCAGCACCACTGGTAAGATATTTATACTGCTCAACTACCAGCACCACTGGTAAGATATTTATACTGCTCAACTACCAGCACCACTGGTAAGATATTTATACTGCTCAACTACCAGCACCACTGGTAAGATATTTATACTGCTCAACTACCAGCACCACTGGTAAGATATTTATACTGCTCAACTACCAGCACCACTGGTAAGATATGTATACTGCTCAACTACCAGCACCACTGGTAAGATATTTATACTGCTCAACTACCAGCACCACTGGTAAGATAGATATTATACTGCTCAACTACCAGCACCGCTGGTAAGATATTCATACTGGTTAGATAGTCATACTGCTCAACTACCAGCACCGCTGGCTAACTACCAGCACCACTGGTAAGATAGTCATACTGCTTAACTACCAGCACCACTGGTAAGATAGTCATACTGCTTAACTACCAGCACCACTGGTAAGATAGTCATACTGCTTAACTACCAGCACCACTGGTAAGATAGTCATACTGCTCACTACCAGCACCACTGGTTAGATAGTCATACTGCTAACTACCAGCACCACTGGTTAGATAGTCATACTGCACCACTGGTTAACTACCTACCGGCACCGCTTACTACCAGCACCACTGGTTAGATAGTCATACTGCTTACTACCAGCACCACTGGTTAGATAGTTATACTGCTAACTACCAGCACCGCTTACTACCAGCACCACTGGTTAGATAGTCATACTGCTTACTACCAGCACCGCTCACTACCAGCACCACTGGTTAGATAGTCATACTGCTTAACTACCAGCACCGCTCACTACCAGCACCACTGGTTAGATAGTCATACTGCTTACTACCAGCACCACTGGTTAGATAGTCATACTGCTCACTACCAGCACCGCTAACTACCAGCACCACTGGTTAGATAGTCATACTGCTAACTACCAGCACCACTGGTTAGATAGTCATACTGCTTACTACCAGCACCGCTCACTACCAGCACCGCTGGTTAGATAGTCATACTGGTTAGATAGTCATACTGCTAACTACCAGCACCACTGGTTAGATAGTCATACTGGTTAGATAGTCATACTGCTAACTACCAGCACCACTGGTAAGATAGTCATACTGGTTAGATAGATAGTAACACCAGCACCACTGTCATACTGCTAACTACCAGCACCACTGGTAAGATAGTCATACTGGTTAGATAGTCATACTGGTTAGATAGTCATACTGCTAACTACCAGCACCACTGGTTAGATAGTCATACTGGTTAGATAGTCATACTGGTTAGATAGTCATACTGCTAACTACCAGCACCACTGGTTAGATAGTCATACTGGTTAGATAGTCATACTGCTAACTACCAGCACCACTGGTAAGATAGTCATACTGGTTAGATAGTCATACTGGTTAGATAGTCATACTGCTAACTACCAGCACCACTGGTTAAGATAGTCATACTGGTTAGATAGTCATACTGCTAACTACCAGCACCGCTGGTTAGATAGTCATACTGGTTAGAGATTCATTCTCTGTTTTGTGCAACAGACACATATCTAATTTTCCTCTGAATTGAGATGTAAACACACATTTCCCATACAGGAAGTCTAGAGTTTACAAAGCTGGGATTCAACCCAGACTTCAGACACCTGCACTGACTCATGTGGCCAATAGGTGTCGAGCTTGGCTTGTATTGTCCTCTTGACCCCATAGACACCACTGACCCAATCCCAAATAGATCCCTGAACATTAGGCAGTTGTGAAGATCTGAGAGGATGTGATTGACATTGACCAGGGGTAGGCGACTAGATTAAACCTCGGACTGAATGTTGTCGGAGCGGATGGGAGGGTGGGTCAGAACATCATCATGATAATCATTTGTGCACTGCAAATTGACCATAACTAAGCCCCAAAAAGAGATTGCATTTGAAAATAACATTTTTATACCATGGTCACATTGATACGATTAAATATTTATATAAAAATACATTTTACTGGTCTTTTTTGACCCAAATCTAAAATACAACAAAATAAATACTAACTTTGATGCCCCAAAAACCACTCTTGTTGCCGAGCGCTGGTATCAGATATATGGTGAAACTTCCTCCTAGCCTATCAGAGGACAGGGTGGAGTTATTACCATATAGCTCACACCTCTCAAATCCAATCAGATCTCCACACGTGTTTAGGGGTCGATTTGGGATTGGACCACAGTCTCAACCGCACACTGTCCTGTGTCTACCTCTCCTGTACCCTGTGTGGACTACATGCTATCTCTGTGTCTACCTCTCCTGTACCTCTCCTGTATAGTGGACAACATGCTGTATCCCTGTGTCTACCTCTCCTGTACCTCTCCTGTATAGTGGACAACATGCTGTATCCCTGTGTCTACCTCTCCTGTATAGTGGACAACATGCTGTAGCCCTGTGTCTACCTCTCCTGTATAGTGGACAACATGCTGTATCTCTGTGTCTACCTCTCCTGTACCTCTCCTGTATAGTGGACAACATGCTGTATCCCTGTGTCTACCTCTCCTGTACCTCTCCTGTATAGTGGACAACATGCTGTATCTCTGTGTCTGTCTCCTGTAGGATAGTGGACAACATGCTGTATCCCTATCTGTCTCCTGTAGGATAGTGGACAACATGCTGTATCCCTGTGTCTGTCTCCTGTAGGATAGTGGACAACATGCTGTATCCCAGTGTCTGTCTCCTGTAGGATAGTGGACAACATGCTGTATCCCTGTGTCTGTCTCCTGTAGGATAGTGGACAACATGCTGTATCCCAGTGTCTGTCTCCTGTAGGATAGTGGACAACATGCTGTATCCCTGTGTCTGTCTCCTGTAGGATAGTGGACAACATGCTGTATCCCTGTGTCTGTCTCCTGTAGGATAGTGGACAACATGCTGTATCCCAGTGTCTGTCTCCTGTAGGATAGTGGACAACATGCTGTATCCCTGTGTCTGTCTCCTGTAGGATAGTGGACAACATGCTGTATCCCAGTGTCTGTCTCCTGTAGGATAGTGGACAACATGCTGTATCCCTATCTGTCTCCTGTAAGATAGTGGACAACATGCTGTATCTCTGTGTGTGTCTCCTGTAGGATAGTGGACAACATGCTGTATCCCAGTGTCTGTCTCCTGTAGGATAGTGGACAACATGCTGTATCCCTGTGTCTGTCTCCTGTAGGATAGTGGACAACATGCTGTATCCCTGTCTGTCTCCTGTAGGATAGTGGACAACATGCTGTATCCCTGTGTCTGTCTCCTGTAGGATAGTGGACAACATGCTGTATCCCTGTCTGTCTCCTGTAGGATAGTGGACAACATGCCGTATCCCTGTCTGTCTCCTGTATAGTGGACAACATGCTGTATCTCTGTGTCTGTCTCCTGTAGGATAGTGGACAACATGCTGTATCCCTGTGTCTGTCTCCTGTAGGATAGTGGACAACATGCTGTATCCCTGTGGGTTTCCTGTAGGATAGTGGACAACATGTCTCCTGTAGGATAGTGGACAACATGCTGTATCCCTGTCTGTCTCCTGTATAGTGGACAACATGCTGTATCCCTGTGTGTCTCCTGTAGGATAGTGGACAACATGCCGGTGACCTGGTGTTATGACGTGGAGGACGGACAGAAGTTCTGTAACCCAGGGTTTCCCATTGGCTGCTACGTCACTGAGGCGGGACGACCCAAAGACGCTTGTGTTGTCAACGTGAGTCCATTCATATCCTGTGTGTGGAGGTTAGGCCTCTGAGTCGGGCCATTTTTTTTTTAGTCAGTTAAAACGTTTTTGCTAGATAGACATAACACATTATAAGACATTATAAAGGCTTATATTTGCTTATAACACGTTTATAAAGCGCACCACTTAAGTGTTTCCTCGTTCCAGTCTGACTTTAAGGACAAAGACACATTCTACGTCTTCAACCATGTTGACATCACCATTCACTATCATGTGGTGGAGAACGAGGCTGCTGGGGCTAGACTGGTCGCTGCCAAGATGGAGCCCAAGAGGTAGGAGGTCAAACGGTCGCTCACTTAGGGGACAATCCTCACTGTCACTTAGTCATTCATTGATGTGAAGTTAGAATTCACCCCTTAGGGTTTTCTAGTTCTTAACAATTAATTATTTATTTCTCTGGTCTCCATGAAATGTTCATTTTTAAATAATGTGTGTTTCTACTCAAAGTAATGATGTCTCTCTTTAATTCACATCAATTATTTATTTATTGTGACTTATTCTCTCCTCCTTCCCACCTCCTCTCTTCCTCCTCTCTTCCTCTCCTCTCTTCCTCCTCTCTCCTCTCTTCCTCCTCTCTTCCTCCTCTCTCCTCTCTTCCTGCTGTCTCCTCTCTTCCTCTCCTCTCTTCCTCCTCTCCTCCAAAGCTATAAACACACCAAAGTGGAGGCCCCCGACTGTGCAGGAGGGCCCATGTACCTGAACAACAAGTTCAGTGGAGAGCTGAAGATCGGCTATACCTACTCTGTCCAGTTTGTGGTATGTTTCTAAACCCCACGACCGTTTGTAAATGGAAATGCCTCTGTCTGTGTGACTGACTAGGTTCAGTCTCTGGTTGCCTACGTGCTGTAACGCCGGCTAGCCCACTGAGCTAAAGCCTAGACATACGCTTGGGGAGCTAATGCGAGTGGTCAGGTCTCAGGAGAGGTTAGTCATGTGCTCTGGTCAGTGGGTGTAATATAAATGCTGGTGTTGTATCTAGGAGGACACGCACATCAGATGGGCGTCACGTTGGGACTACATTCTGGAGTCCATGCCCCACACCAACATTCAGTGGTTCAGGTGAGACGCGCGCACACACACACACACACACACACACCCCTTCTGTCTGTAACTGTGTGTGTATTGTCTTGTCCCCCAGCATCATGAACTCTCTGGTGATCGTTCTCTTCCTGTCTGGTATGGTGGCTATGATCATGCTGAGGACTCTACATAAGGACATTGCCAGATACAACCAGATGGACTCTGTGGTGAGTCTGGTAAATCCTCCACAGTAATCCAGCTGATTGGTTTCCCTTCAGGTCCCACAGTCCCAGTCCACCATGTTGGTTTCCTTTCAGGTCCCAGTCCGCCATGTTGGTTTCCCTTCAGGTCCCACAGTCCCAGTCCACCATGTTGGTTTCCCTTCAGGTCCCAGTCCACCATGTTGGTTTCCCTTCAGGTCCCAGTCCACCATGTTGGTTTCCCTTCAGGTCCCAGTCCACCATGTTGGTTTCCCTTCAGGTCCCAGTCCACCATGTTGGTTTCCCTTCAGGTCCCAGTCCACCATGTTGGTTTCCCTTCAGGTCCCAGTCCACCATGTTGGTTTCCCTTCAGGTCCCAGTCCACCATGTTGGTTTCCCTTCAGGTCCCAGTCCACCATGTTGGTTTCCCTTCAGGTCCCACGGTCCCAGTCCACCATGTTGGTTTCCCTTCAGGTCCCAGTCCACCATGTTGGTTTCCCTTCAGGTCCCAGTCCACCATGTTGGTTTCCCTTCAGGTCCCAGTCCACCATGTTGGTTTCCCTTCAGGTCCCAGTCCACCATGTTGGTTTCCCTTCAGGTCCCAGTCCACCATGTTGGTTTCCCTTCAGGTCCCACGGTCCCAGTCCACCATGTTGGTTTCCCTTCAGGTCCCACAGTCCCAGTCCACCATGTTGGTTTCCCTTCAGGTCCCACAGTCCCAGTCCACCATGTTGGTTTCCCTTCAGGTCCCAGTCCACCATGTTGGTTTCCCCAGGTCCCAGTCCACCATGTTGGTTTCCCTTCAGGTCCCACGGTCCCAGTCCACCATGTTGGTTTCCCTTCAGGTCCCACGGTCCCAGTCCACCATGTTGGTTTCCCTTCAGGTCCCAGTCCACCATGTTGGTTTCCCTTCAGGTCCCACGGTCCCAGTCCGCCATGTTGGTTTCCCTTCAGGTCCCAGTCCGCCATGTTGGTTTCCCTTCAGGTCCCAGTCCGCCATGTTGGTTTCCCTTCAGGTCCCAGTCCGCCATGTTGGTTTCCCTTCAGGTCCCAGTCCGCCATGTTGGTTTCCCTTCAGGTCCCAGTCCACCATGTTGGTTTCCCTTCAGGTCCCAGTCCGCCATGTTGGTTTCCCTTCAGGTCCCAGTCCGCCATGTTGGTTTCCCTTCAGGTCCCAGTCCGCCATGTTGGTTTCCCTTCAGGTCCCAGTCCGCCATGTTGGTTTCCCTTCAGGTCCCAGTCCGCCATGTTGGTTTCCCTTCAGGTCCCAGTCCGCCATGTTGGTTTCCCTTCAGGTCCCAGTCCACCATGTTGGTTTCCCTTCAGGTCCCAGTCCGCCATGTTGGTTTCCCTTCAGGTCCCACAGTCCCAGTCCACCATGTTGGTTTCCCTTCAGGTCCCAGTCCACCATGTTGGGCCCTGTCTGTGTCCCAGTCCACCATGTTGGTTTCCCTCAGGTCCCAGTCCACCATGTTGGTTTCCCTTCAGGGCCCAGTCCACCATGTTGGTTTCCCTTCAGGTCCCACGGTCCCAGTCCACCATGTTGGTTTGTGGGATGTGTCACATGAGGGCTCTGTCTGTGTGACACTGGCAAGGGTTATCTAGTGCACACAAACACACAGACATGTCCCTGATGAGGAGTGACAGGGCAGTGGTCTGGTCTACTGGTCTGGTACAGACACAAACACACAGACATGTCCCTGATGAGGAGTGACAGGGCAGTGGTCTGGTCTACTGGTCTGGTACAGACACAAACACACAGACATGTCCCTGATGAGGAGTGAGAGGGCAGTGGTCTGGTCTACTGGTCTGGTACAGACACAAACACACAGACATGTCCCTGATGAGGAGTGACAGGGTAGTGGTCTGGTCTACTGGTTCGGTACAGACACACAGAACCCCAACAACTGGCTCCAAGCTCTGATTGGCTCCAGCCAGCTGGTGGAGGCTTTGGTTATGACCTCGGGGTGTGTGACCTTGTGTACTCTCCATCTACCATCTCTCATCTTCATCTCCAGGAAAACTGACAGCAGATGTTCTCTAGGGAGGCTTGTGGGGGTCACTAGGGGTGACATGTATCTATATTACCCCCCCACACCCCCGACCCCCTCCCCTACCAGTATTGTAGTCTCTATCTGTCTCCGAGATCAGTCATTATTTCAGCAGCTCTGTCCCCTTCAGCCCCTCCCCCTAGCGATCAGACTCCCTTCAGCCCCTCCCCCTAGCGATCAGACTGACAGGTAGCGTCACCGCGGCGACCAGCCTGCTCGTGTTCCAACCCTCTGAAGTCTATCACCGCTAATTGACAGGAGAGACCCCACTCCCTCATCTTCTCCCCCCTGTTATATCCTGCTGGGTTCCCCCCTCACACCCTCCCTGTCCTCTCCTCATTTGGCCTGAACATTCTTGCTGTTTTGTGATGGTCTTTTTATAGTGAGAGATGTGGTGAGGAAGATGTGATATAGGATAAATCCAGTTGAAAGTGAAACTAAGTGAAGGTCTTCCCCTCCTCCCTCTCTGCTGGTCGTGTCAGGAAGATGCCCAGGAGGAGTTTGGCTGGAAGCTGGTCCATGGAGACGTCTTCCGGCCTCCCAGGAAAGGCATGCTCCTCTCTGTCTTTCTGGGATCTGGAACTCAGATCTTCATCATGATGTTCGTCACTCTCTGTGAGTTCTACAATCTACAGCTCTGTGTTTCTGTCTACCTGTTGTTGACTTGTAGGAATGCAAAACAAACCTTCTACACTTGTCCAGACCATTTATTTGTCATTACCCAAAAACAAATTAGCATGGTAGCATATAGTATAGAGGAAGTAGTTAGTACTTAGTTACTTCTACTCTGAGATTAGGACTAGTGTTTCACTTATTTAATGTAGTCACTGACAGTCATCTTAGTTATTTAATGTAGTCACTGACAGTCATCTTAGTTATTTAATGTAGTCACTGGCAGTCATCTTGGTTATTTAATGCAGTCACTGACAGTCATCGTAGTTATTTAATGTGTTCACTGACAGTTATTTAATGTAGTCACTGACAGTCATCTTAGTTATTTAATGTAGTCACTGACAGTCATCTTAGTTATTTAATGTAGTCACTGGCAGTCATCTTGGTTATTTAATGTAGTCACTGACGGTCATCTTAGTTATTTAATGTGTTCACTGACAGTTATTTAATGTAGTCACTGACAGTCATCTTAGTTATTTAATGTAGTCACTGACAGTCATCTTAGTTATTTAATGTAGTCACTGACAGTTATTTAATGTAGTCACTGACAGTCATCTTAGTTATTTAATGTAGTCACTGACAGTCATCTTGGTTATTTAATGTAGTCACTGACAGTCATCTTAGTTATTTAATGTAGTCACTGACAGTCATCTTAGTTATTTAATGTAGTCACTGACAGTCATCTTAGTTATTTAATGTAGTCACTGACAGTCATCTTAGTTATTTAATGTGTTCACTGACAGTCATCTTAGTTATTTAATGTAGTCACTGACAGTCATCTTAGTTATTTAATGTAGTCACTGACAGTCATCTTAGTTATTTAATGTAGTCACTGACAGTCATCTTAGTTATTTAATGTAGTCACTGACAGTCATCTTAGTTATTTAATGTAGTCACTGACAGTCATCTTAGTTATTTAATGTAGTCACTGACAGTCATCTTAGTTAATGTAATGTAGTCACTGACAGTCATCTTGGTTATTTAATGTAGTCACTGACAGTCATCTTAGTTATTTAATGTATTCACTGACAGTCATCTTAGTTATTTAATGTAGTCACTGACAGTCATCTTAGTTATTTAATGTAGTCACTGACAGTCATCTTGGTTATTTAATGTAGTCACTGACAGTCATCTTAGTTATTTAATGTAATCACTGACAGTCATCTTAGTTATTTAATGTGTTCACTGACAGTCATCTTAGTTATTGAATGTGTTCACTGACAGTCATCTTAGTTATTGAATGTGTTCACTGACAGTTATTTAATGTAGTCACTGACAGTTATTTAATGTATTCACTGACAGTCATCTTAGTTATTTAATGTAGTCACTGACAGTCATCTTAGTTATTGAATGTGTTCACTGACAGTTATTTAATGTAGTCACTGACGGTCATCTTAGTTATTTAATGTGTTCACTGACAGTTATTTAATGTAGTCACTGACAGTCATCTTAGTTATTTAATGTAGTCACTGACAGTCATCTTAGTTATTTAATGTGTTCACTGACAGTTATTTAATGTAGTCACTGACAGTCATCTTAGTTATTTAATGTATTCACTGACAGTCATCTTAGTTATTTAATGTATTCACTGACAGTCATCTTAGTTATTTAATGTGTTCACTGACAGTTATTTAATGTAGTCACTGACAGTCATCTTAGTTATTTAATGTAGTCACTGACAGTCATCTTAGTTATTTAATGTAGTCACTGACAGTCATCTTAGTTATTTAATGTGTTCACTGACAGTTATTTAATGTAGTCACTGACAGTCATCTTAGTTATTTAATGTATTCACTGACAGTCATCTTAGTTATTTAATGTAGTCACTGACAGTCATCTTAGTTATTTAATGTAGTCACTGACAGTCATCTTAGTTATTTAATGTAGTCACTGACGGTCATCTTAGTTATTTAATGTAGTCACTGACAGTCATCTTAGTTATTTAATGTAGTCACTGACAGTCACCTTAGTTATTTAATGTGTTCACTGACAGTTATTTAATGTAGTCACTGACAGTCATCTTAGTTATTTAATGTGTTCACTGACAGTCATCTTAGTTATTTAATGTAGTCACTGACAGTCATCTTAGTTATTTAATGTAGTCACTGACAGGCATCTTAGTTATTGAATGTAGTCACTGACAGTCATCTTAGTTATTGAATGTAGTCACTGACAGTCATCTTAGTTATTTAATGCAGTCACTGACAGTCATCTTAGTTATTTAATGCAGTCACTGACAGTCATCTTAGTTATTTAATGTAGTCACTGACAGTCATCTTAGTTATTGAATGCAGTCACTGACAGTCATCTTAGTTATTTAATGCAGTCACTGACAGTCATCTTAGTTATTTAATGTAGTCACTGACAGTCATCTTAGTTATTTAATGTAGTCACTGACAGTCACCTTAGTTATTTAATGTGTTCACTGACAGTTATTTAATGTAGTCACTGACAGTCATCTTAGTTATTTAATGCATTAACTGACAGTCATCTTAGTTATTTAATGTAGTCACTGACAGTCATCTTAGTTATTTAATGTATTCAGTAGCAGAAAAGGACCAACAATAATAAAACACAGTTCAGTCAAAACCAACGGTGTGTTTTATTTTCTGATCCATATACATTGTGCTCCCCTTGTCCAGTCTTTGCCTGCCTGGGCTTCCTGTCCCCGGCGAACCGCGGTGCCCTGATGACGTGTGCCGTGGTGCTCTGGGTCCTACTGGGCACACCAGCCGGCTACGTGGCTGCCCGTTTCTACAAGTGTAAGGGAACATTTGGGCTGAGGGGGGAAAGGGTCACGACCCCAACTTGACCCTGAAAAGTCGACCAGTCACGACCCAACTGTGCTGGAGGGTAGCTCGTTAGGCCCAATCAGTGTCAGCTGGGGGGGGTGATAGTCTCTGTGTCAATTACTGGTTCAGTGTTCTGTAGAGGCCTGTAGCAGTAGGGGTCCCCCCCCCCCCAACCCAACCCTCCCTAGCAACACATGCTCTATGGCCTGAATCCTGCCTCCCTGCTAAAGGCTATATGCCTCAACACCTTGGAAGTCTGTTTGTCTCCCAAGAGTTGCTGACTGTTTCTCTTCACGTCTGCTCTCTCTCTCTCTCTCTGTGATGTCACAGCCTTTGGTGGGGAGAAATGGAAGACTAACGTCCTGCTGACCTGCTTCCTGTGTCCTGGGTGAGTCTGACTTTACATTGGTTGAGGAGATAGACCTTAGTTTGTGGTTACGGTCAGGGTTGATAGTTGACGTCTGTCTCTGTGTTTAGGGTTGATAGTTGACGTCTGTCTCTGTGTTCAGGGTTGATAGTTGAGGTCTGTCTCTGTGTTCAGGGTTGATAGTTGACTTCTGTCTCTGTGTTCAGGGTTGATAGTTGACTTCTGTCTCTGTGTTCAGGGTTGATAGTTGACTTCTGTCTCTGTGTTCAGGGTTGATAGTTGACGTCTGTCTCTGTGTTCAGGGTTGTTAGTTAACGTCTGTCTCTGTGTTTAGGGTTGATAGTTGACTTCTGTCTCTGTGTTCAGGGTTGATAGTTGACGTCTGTCTCTGTGTTCAGGGTTGTTAGTTAACGTCTGTCTCTGTGTTCAGGGTTGTTAGTTAACGTCTGTCTCTGTGTTTAGGGTTGATAGTTGACTTCTGTCTCTGTGTTCAGGGTTGATAGTTGACGTCTGTCTCTGTGTTCAGGGTTGATAGTTGACGTCTGTCTCTGTGTTCACGTCTGTCTCTGTGTTCAGGGTTGATAGTTCACGTCTGTCTCTGTGTTCAGGGTTGATAGTTGACGTCTGTCTCTGTGTTCAGGGTTGATAGTTGACGTCTGTCTCTGTGTTCAGGGTTGATAGTTGACGTCTGTCTCTGTGTTCAGGGTTGATAGTTGACGTCTGTCTCTGTGTTCAGGGTTGATAGTTGACGTCTGTCTCTGTGTTCAGGGTTGTGTTTGCTGATTTCTTTGTGATGAATCTGATCCTGTGGGGTGAGGGCTCGTCTGCAGCCATGCCCTTTGGCACCCTGGTGGCCATCTTGGCTCTGTGGTTCTGCATCTCTGTCCCCCTCACCTTCATAGGGGCCTACTTCGGCTTCAAGAAGACCGTGAGTACAAACACACGTCAGTATGTGAATACATTCAAACATACACTCTGTCACACACACACAAGTCTGTGTGCATATCATGCCTTTCATACTCCTCCCCTCTGTCGTGTGATTGGTGCATTTCAGGGGATTGAGCACCCTGTGCGGACCAATCAGATCCCTCGTCAGATCCCGGAGCAGTCGTTCTACACCAGATCTCTCCCAGGGATCGTCATGGGGGGGATCCTCCCGTTCGGCTGTATCTTCATCCAGCTCTTCTTCATCCTCAACAGCATCTGGTGAGTGTCTCAGATCAGCTACCCTGCAGACGTTGCTGCTCTGTTTTGGGACTGCTACACGAGCAGCTTGTCGCGAAGGCAGAACCAGTCAGTGAGGTTAAAGGTGAACGGGTGAGGTTTGGAAAAGTGTGAACGGGGTTGAGTGAGTAACTGACTACGGCTCTGTAGGTTGACTAGTGGTTGGAGTGAAGCAGAGGACCCCATGTTTTAAAGGGTTATCTTTATGATTAATGGTTGTGTCTCACCAGATGCTAGAGCAGTGGGTTATCTTTATGATGTATGGTTGTCTCACCAGATGCTAGAGCAGTGGGTTATCTTTATGATGTATGGTTGTGTCTCACCAGATGCTAGAGCAGTGGGTTATCTTTATGCTGTATGGTTGTGTCTCACCAGATGCTAGAGCAGTGGGTTATCTTTATGATGTATGGTTGTGTCTCACCAGATGCTAGAGCAGTGGGTTATCTTTACGATGTATGGTTGTGTCTCACCAGATGCTAGAGCAGTGGGTTATCTTTATGATGTATGGTTGTGTCTCACCAGATGCTAGAGCAGTGGGTTATCTTTATGATGTATGGTTGTGTCTCACCAGATGCTAGAGCAGTGGGTTATCTTTATGATGTATGGTTGTGTCTCACCAGATGCTAGAGCAGTGGGTTATCTTTATGATGTATGGTTGTGTCTCACCAGATGCTAGAGCAGTGGGTTATCTTTATGATGTATGGTTGTCTCACCAGATGCTAGAGCAGTGGGTTATCTTTATGATGTATGGTTGTGTCTCACCAGATGCTAGAGCAGTGGGTTATCTTTATGATGTATGGTTGTGTCTCACACCAGGTCTCACCAGATGTACTACATGTTTGGTTTCCTGTTTCTGGTGTTCATAATCCTGGTAATCACCTGCTCTGAGGCCACCATCCTACTCTGCTACTTCCACCTCTGTGCTGAGGTAAGACACCACACACACACACACACACACCATCCTACTCTGCTACTTCCACCTCTGTGCTGAGGTAAGAAACCACACACATACACACCATCCACACACATAAGACACCACACACACACACACCATCCTACTCTGCTACTTCCACCTCTGTGCTGAGTTACGACGATCTGAGTATTTCCTGGTCGGGTCATGTGACCAATGGCAATAGTGCCCTTAATGACGAGGATGAAGGGACTGTTTCTCAAATCCTCTTTCCTTGATTCCTAACAGCTTCTCTCTTTAAAAGAGAAGTTCCCAAACAAGGGACCTGGAACCTCCTTCTCCACTACGGTTGAGAAGGAGAGGAGACAGGATGAAAGGAATAACAGGAAGTTTAATTAAGGGAGTGCTACGTTCTCTCTCTCCATCAGGACTATCACTGGCAGTGGTGTTCCTTCCTGACCAGTGGTCTTGTCTTAGTAAAGATGTTATAAACACAGAGACTGTTCTCTCTGTCTCTCTCCATCAGGACTATCACTGGCAGTGGCGTTCCTTCCTGACCAGTGGTTTCACGGCCGTCTACTTCCTGGTCTATGCCATCCACTACTTCTTCTCCAAGCTCCAGATCACAGGATTGGCTAGCACCATCCTCTACTTTGGTTACACCATGATCATGGCTCTCATCTTCTTCTTATTCACAGGTAGGTAGCTGGGGGGGGGGCGGGGCATCACACTGTAGCTTGCCATGAGGAGGATGGACTAGGTCAGAGGGCAGAGGTTATCCTCATTAGTCTAGTTCAATGGACTGGACCAAATAGGACTGGGCATCCTCCCACCCTGATTGTTATGCTGCCTTTCTGGGGTTTAGGTTGAGGTGCAGCTCTACTCGTTTTCACACACACACAGTCAGATGGTGTCTGTTGTCGTAGCAATGAGAGTTTCCTAGACAGCAGGATGTGGGAATGACAAATGGCCCTGGGAAAGTGTGATTTTCATAGTTTCTCTCTTTCTGTCAATTACATTTCCTGTCTCTCTCTCTCTCCATCAGGAACGATTGGATTCTTCGCCTGTTTCTGGTTTGTCACCAAGATCTATAGCGTAGTGAAGGTGGACTGAGTAGTTAACCAAAAACTAAACCAATGGATTGTCCTGTTTACTCTGCCACGCCCCCTCACCCCGCCCCCCTCACCCTCCCTGGGCTGGAGGGACACTATTGTTACACCCTGACTGCGTACGGTGACCAGGGCCCACTGGTCTAAATAGGGAGCCGTTTGGAACACAACCCTTGTCTACTGTGTGGAAGACGCATTTTTGTCAGAGCAGCAAGACAACAGAGTCTTCCCGTGTGTGTGTGTGTGTACACACACATCTATACATAATGTAGTCTGGAGTGCAGGAAATACCTGTTGGAGGTCCAGATCCTACTGCACATCGATGAAACATCCCATATTCACCTCTGACAAATGGAAACAGGAAATCTAGAAGGTCGTGACTATTAACACCCCCCCACTCCCCCGGTTACAGTTAGTTTCTGTCCCCACGTTGGCGCACTAAGGTGATTTTACGTTGTCATTCAAACTATTAATAGTGTTGGACAATATGATTGTAAATAACTATTGTTTTTCTTCTAATGCTGATGAATGATTTGGGGTCGTAATAAGCTTTATAATGTGAGATGGAATTCCTCCTCTAACCCATGTTCTGGGCTGGTAGTGTAGTCGGAAGAGAGTCCCAAATGGCACTCTAGTCTGCACTACAAAAGTAGTCTGCACTATGTAGGGAATAGGGTGCAATTTGGGATGAACACATTTTCTCTGGGTTTTGTTTTATTTTGTATTATAAATGCTTGAGTATTAACCAACTGGTCTGTTATTTAACTTTATATTCCAATTACATTATTTTTTTGTCTATTCTTTATTTTATTTTTTGCCTCAGACACGTGCCTCATCAGTAGTTCATTTTATTTTCAAAAACCAACCGTTTGGGATTTTGTGAAAGGCATCATCGACTTCTATGTTCCAAATGGCACCCTATTCTCTATGTCGTGCACTACCCTTGATCAAGGGCTCGGGTCTAATGTAGTGCACCACATAGGGAATAGGGTGCCATTTGGGACATCGTCCATCAGTTATGTGGGGCTTTGATTCTTATATCCTTTCAGTGTAAATATACTCTCTTCATAAATGATACTAGTTTCATTAGTCTGACCGAGCATCTGGGTTCCTTCTCTCCTTCACTGGGTTCCTTCTCTCCTTCACTGGTTTGAAATGATGTAATTATGATCTGAAAAATAAGAAATGGTCCATTTAAAATAAAACAATGTTCCTGTTGGAGTGTTTTGTTTTCCTGTGTCTTTAACAGCGTAGTCAGTGTAAAGTATTGAACAACACAGTCAAGTGAGGTCGATACATTGAACCGGCGCTGAGGAGAGGCCCTGCTGTGGTGCCCACTAAGCTGAGGAGAGGCCCTGCTGTGGTGCCCACTAAGCTGAGGAGAAGCCCTGCTGTGGTGCCCACTAAGCTGAGGAGAGGCCCTGCTGTGGTGCCCACTAAGCTGAAGAGAGGCCCTGCTGTGGTGCCCACTAAGCTGAGGAGAGGCCCTGCTGTGGTGCCCACTAAGCTGAGGAGAGGCCCTGCTGTGGTGCCCACTAAGCTGAGGAGAGGTCCTGCTGTGGTGCCCACTAAGCTGAAGAGAGGCCCTGCTGTGGTGCCCACTAAGCTGAGGAGAGGCCCTGCTGTGGTGCCCACTAAGCTGAGGAGAGGCCCTGCTGTGGTGCCCACTAAGCTGAAGAGAGGCCCTGCTGTGGTGCCCACTAAGCTGAGGAGAGGCCCTGCTGTGGTGCCCACTAAGCTGAGGAGAGGCCCTGCTGTGGTGCCCACTAAGCTGAGGAGAGGCCCTGCTGTGGTGCCCACTAAGCTGAAGAGAGGCCCTGCTGTGGTGCCCACTAAGCTGAGGAGAGGCCCTGCTGTGGTGCCCACTAAGCTGAGGAGAGGCCCTGCTGTGGTGCCCACTAAGCTGAGGAGAGGCCCTGCTGTGGTGCCCACTAAGCTGAGGAGAGGCCCTGCTGTGGTGCCCACTAAGCTAAGGAGAGGCCCTGCTGTGGTGCCCACTAAGCTGAGGAGAGGCCCTGCTGTGGTGCCCACTAAGCTGAGGAGAGGCCCTGCTGTGGTGCCCACTAAGCTGAGGAGAGGCCCTGCTGTGGTGCCCACTAAGCTCAGGATGACCTAAAGGTCACATAAAGGCAAGACCTTCTGTTCAATTCGCTGACATTTGTGAGACGGGATCGACGGGGAAGTTCCCCCACAGAGCCAGGGCACCTCATTGCCAACGGAGGCTTGGTCTAAAATGGCCACAGTGGTCAGACTGGTTATAATGATCACAGTGGTCAGGCTGGTTATAATGGTCACAGTGGTCAAGCTGGTTATAATGATCAGGCTGGTTATAATGGTCACAGTGGTCAGGCTGGTTAAAATGAACAGTGGTCAGGCTGGTTATAATGGTCACAGTGGTCAAGCTGGTTATAATGATCAGGCTGGTTATAATGGTCACAGTGGTCAGGCTGGTTATAATGGTCAGGCTGGTTATAATGGTCACAGTGGTCAGGCTGGTTATAATGATCACAATGGTCAGGCTGGTTATAATGGTCAGTGGTCAGACTGGTGATAATGGTCACAGTGGTCAGGCTGGTTATAAAGGTCACAGTGGTCAGGCTGGTTATAATGGTCACAGCGGTCAGGCTGGTTATAATGATCACAGTAGTCAGGCTGGTTATAATGATCACAGTGGTCAGGCTGGTTATAATGATCACAGAGGTCAGGCTGGTTATAATGATCACAGAGGTCAGGCTGGTTATAATGATCACAGAGGTCAGGCTGGTTATAATGATCAGTGGTCAGGCTGGTTATAATGATCACAGAGGTCAGGCTGGTTATAATGATCAGGCTGGTTATAATGATCACAGTGGTCAGGCTGGTTATAATGATCACAGAGGTCAGGCTGGTTATAATGATCAGTGGTCAGGCTGGTTATAATGATCACAGTGATCAGGCTGGTTATAATGATCACAGCGGTCAGGCTGGTTATAATGATCAGGCTGGTTATAATGATCACAGCGGTCAGGCTGGTTATAATGATCACAGAGGTCAGGCTGGTTATAATGATCAGTGGTCAAGCTGGTTATAATGATCTCAGCGGTCAGGCTGGTTATAATGATCTCAGCGGTCAGGCTGGTTATAATGATCACAGCGGTCAGGCTGGTTATAATGGTCAGGCTGGTTATAATGATCAGTGGTCAGGCTGGTTATAATGATCAGGCTGGTTATAATGATCACAGCGGTCAGGCTGGTTATAATGATCACAGAGGTCAGGCTGGTTATAATGATCAGTGGTCAGGCTGGTTATAATGATCACAGAGGTCAGGCTGGTTATAATGATCAGGCTGGTTATAATGATCACAGTGGTCAGGCTGGTTATAATGATCACAGAGGTCAGGCTGGTTATAATGATCAGTGGTCAGGCTGGTTATAATGATCACAGTGATCAGGCTGGTTATAATGATCACAGCGGTCAGGCTGGTTATAATGATCAGGCTGGTTATAATGATCACAGCGGTCAGGCTGGTTATAATGATCACAGAGGTCAGGCTGGTTATAATGATCAGTGGTCAAGCTGGTTATAATGAGCTCAGCGGTCAGGCTGGTTATAATGATCTCAGCGGTCAGGCTGGTTATAATGATCACAGCGGTCAGGCTGGTTATAATGGTCAGGCTGGTTATAATGATCAGTGGTCAGGCTGGTTATAATGATCAGGCTGGTTATAATGATCACAGCGGTCAGGCTGGTTAAGTGTGCTTTAGGTAGTTTTTTAGGGAAGGGGTGTTTGGAGTACAAAGATGTTTGAGAGATAGACATCCACACTACTTCAGTTTCCACAGAGCATTCAGAAAGTATTCAGACCCCTTCACTTTTTCCACGTTTTGTTACGTTACAGCCGTATTCTAAAATAAATGTAATTGTTTATTTCCTTCATCAATCTACACACAATACCCCATAATGACATCACAATACCCCATAATGACATCACAATACCCCATAATGACATCACAATACCCCATAATGACATCACAATACCCCATAATGACACCACAATACCCCATAATGACAAAGCAAAAACAGATTTTTTTAAATGTTTGCAAATGTATTAACAATGTAAAAAACGGAAATGTCACATTTACATAAGTATTCAGACCCTTTTACTCAGCACTTAGTTGAAGCACCTTTGGCAGTGATTACAGCCTCGAGTCTTCTAGGGTATGACGCTACAAGCTAGGCATACCTGTATTTGGGGAGTTTCTCCCATTTCTTCTCTGCAGATCCTCTCAAGCTCTGTCAGGTTGGATGGGGAGCATCGCTCCACAGCTATTTTCAGGTCTCTCCAGAGATGTTAGATCGGGTTCAAGTCCAGTCTCTGGCTGGGCCACTCAAGGACATTCAGAGACTTGTCCCAAAGCCACTCCTGTGTTGTCTTGGCTGTGTGCTTAGGGGGCATCCCATTGATCTTGAAACATTATATAGAAAAACTTCCTTTGAATGTGCAGGAAATCCCTGCAGGTCATCCCCACCTACCCTCAGTCTACAAGGTCAAACAGAATTGTAGTATCAGTGAAAACTGACTGAAGATCAGTTAGGTTACAGAACACACACACTACCAAAAAGACTTCCCTTATGGCCCATTCCCCTAGGTTATCATCAACATGTCACAGTCTGTATTCACATGCTCCACAGTGTTTCTACACACACAGCTAATGAAAGGGGTGGACAGCCTTTAGTCTGTTTTACTCATCCATTCAAAGGCTTTAAGGACACAGGCCTCTTCAAAGCCTCCCGCCATGTTAACCCCTCCTCCACTCCTGTCACCCATTGTCCGTGCAGAGACACTGGCTGACCGATGTCATTGTGATGGCACTCTGTTCCGGGATTCTCTTTAGAATGGTGGATTGTCCAGAACATTCTGCTTGTCAGAGTCACACATGGAGGATCCGCTGGGGCTCTCAGCAGTGAATCAGCTGCTGATTCAGCACCTCTCAATGTTATTGAGTTCCAGAGCTTTATAAGAGAGAGAGGAAGGAGGGAGAATCTAGGGTTTTACTGAATGGGATTTGAAGTCTTGTCTGTGTAACTGGGGCTGTGTGTAGAACAGAGGGGCTTGAGTCAGTGTTCTCTGGGTGAAGTGGAAAGGAAGTAAAAGGTTGTAATTGTCCACTTGGTTGGTTCACCTCTTTCGACTGAGACAGAGGGGACTCATACTGCTGTAAATTACAACACAAACACACATTGCATTTCCATGGGGAATAAAACACATTGCATTTCCATGGGGAAAAAACACATTGCATTTCCATGGGGAAAAAAACACATTGCATTTCCATGGAGAAAAAACACATTGCATTTCCATGGGGAATAAAACACATTGCATTTCCATGGGGAAAAAAACATTGCATTTCCATGGGGAATAAAACACATTGCATTTCCATGGGGAAAAAAACACATTGCATTTCCATGGGGAAAAAAACACATTGCATTTCCATGGGGAAAAAAACACATTGCATTTCCATGGGGAAAAAAACACATTGCATTTCCATGGGGAAAAAACACATTGCATTTCCATGGGGAAAAAAACACATTGCATTTCCATGGAGAAAAAACATTGCATTTCCATTGGGAAAAAACACATTGCATTTCCATGGGGAAAAAACACATTGCATTTCCATGGGGAAAAACACATTGCATTTCCATGGGGAAAAAACACATTGCATTTCCATGGGGAAAAAACACATTGCATTTCCATGGGGAAAAAACACATTGCATTTCCATGGGGAAAAAAACACATTGCATTTCCATGGAGAAAAAACACATTGCATTTCCATGGGGAAAAAAACACATTGCATTTCCATGGGGAATAAAACACATTGCATTTCCATGGGGAAAAAAACACATTGCATTTCCATGGGGAAAAAAACACATTGCATTTCCATGGGGAAAAAAACACATTGCATTTCCATGGGGAAAAAAACACATTGCATTTCCATGGGGAAAAAAACACATTGCATTTCCATGGGGAAAAAAACACATTGCATTTCCATGGGGAATAAAACACATTGCATTTCCATGGGGAAAAAACACATTGCATTTCCATGGGGAAAAAAACACATTGCATTTCCATGGGGAAAAAAACACATTGCATTTCCATGGGGAAAAACACATTGCATTTCCATGGGGTAAAAACACATTGCATTTCCATGGGGTAAAAACACATTGCATTTCCATGGGGAAAAAAACACATTGCATTTCCATTGGGAAAAAACACATTGCATTTCCATGGGGAAAAAACACATTGCATTTCCATGGGGAAAAACACATTGCATTTCCATGGGGAATAAAACACATTGCATTTCCATGGGGAAAAAACACATTGCATTTCCATGAGGAAAAAACACATTGCATTTCCATG